>NC_141739.1:1225768-1511441 GCF_971803275.1 Cyanistes caeruleus
TTTATTTATTGATTTATTCGGGAACATTCCCGCATTTATTTATTTATTTATTTAATTTTTGATTTATTCCGGAACATTCCCGCATTTATATTTATTTATTTAATTACTGATTTATTCCGGAACATTCCCGCATTTATATTTATTTATTTAATTATTGATTTATTCCGGAACCTTCCCGCATTTATATTTATTTATTTAATTACTGATTTATTCCGGAACCTTCCCGTATTTATATTTATTTATTTGATTTTTGATTTATTCCGGAACCTTCCCGCATTTATATTTATTTATTTAATTTTTGATTTATTCCGGAACCTTCCCGTATTTATATTTATTTATTTGATTTTTGATTTATTCCGGAACCTTCCCGCATTTATATTTATTTATTTGATTTTTGATTTATTCCGGAACATTCCCACATTTATATTTATTTATTTAATTATTGATTTATTCCGGAACATTCCCGCATTTATATTTATTTATTTAATTATTGATT
This sequence comes from Cyanistes caeruleus, assembly GCF_971803275.1. Classification (NCBI taxonomy): domain Eukaryota; kingdom Metazoa; phylum Chordata; class Aves; order Passeriformes; family Paridae; genus Cyanistes; species Cyanistes caeruleus. The sequence continues at coordinate 1,226,265 of NC_141739.1, forward strand.
TATTCCGGAACCTTCCCAGTGGACGAGGAGTTCGAGGCGGTGTCGGAGCAGCTCCTGCGCCGCACGCGGGCGATGCTCAACAAGTACCGGCTGCTGCTGCTGGAGGAGTCGCGGGTGAGCCCCCCCGGAATTCCCGGAATTCCGTGGAAAATCCCGGAAAATCCCCGAGATTCCAAAAAATTCCCTGGAATTCCCCGGAATTCCCTGAAAATTCCCCAAAATTCCATGGAAATTCCCAAAAATTCCCTGTAATTCCCCAGAATTCCCTGTAATTCCCCAAAATTCCCTGAAAATTCCCCAAAATTCCATGGAAAATCCCGGAAAATCCCCAGGATTCCCAAAAAATTCCCTGTAATTCCCCGGAATTCCCTTAAAATTCCCCAAAATTCCATGGAAATTCCCCAAAGTTCCCTTAAAATTCTCCAAAATTCCCTGTAATTCCCCAGAATTCCCTGAAAATCCCCAGAATTCCATGAAAATTCCCCAAAATTCCCTGAAAATTCCCCAAAATTCCATGGAAAATCCCGGAAAATCCCCGGGATTCCCCAGAAATTCCCTGGAATTCCCCAAAGTTCCCTGAAAATTCTCCAAAATTCCCTGTAATTCCCCAGAATTCCCTGAAAATTCCCAGAATTCCCTGAAAATTCCCCAAAATTCCCAGAATTCCATGGAAAATCCCGGAAAATCCCCGGGATTCCCCAGAATTCCCTGGAATTCCCCAAAGTTCCCTGAAAATTCCCCGAAATTCCCATGGAATTCCCAGAAAATGCCCAGGATTCCCCAGAAATTCCCTGGAATTCCCCAGAATTCCCTGAAAATTCCCCAAAATTCCATGGAAAATCCCAGAAAATCCCCGGGATTCCCAAAAAATTCCCTGAAAATTCCCCAAAATTCCCTGAAAATTCCCCAAAATTCCATGGAAAATCCCAGAAAATCCCCGGGATTCCCCAAAAATTCCCTGTAATCCCCCGGAATTCCCTGAAAATTCCCCAAAATTCCCTAAAAATTCCCCAAAATTCCATGGAAATTCCCCAAAATTCCCTTAAAATTCTCCAAAATTCCCTGTAATTCCCCAGAATTCCCTGAAAATTCCCAGAATTCCCTGAAAATTCCCCAAAATTCCCAGAATTCCATGGAAAATCCCGGAAAATCCCCGGGATTCCCCAGAATTCCCTGGAATTCCCAGAATTCCATGAAAATTCCCCAAAATTCGCTGGAATTCCCTGAAAATTCCCAGAATTCCATGGAAAATCCCAGAAAATCCCCAGGATTCCCCAGAAATTCCCTGTAATCCCCTGGAATTCCCTGAAAATTCCCCAAAATTCCCTGAAAATTCCCCAAAATTCCATGGAAAATCCCGCAAAATCCCCGGGATTCCCCAAAAATTCCCTGGAATTCCCCAAAGTTCCCTGAAAATTCCCCAAAATTCCCATGGAATTCCCAGAAAATGCCCTGTAATTCCCCAAAGTTCCCTGGAATTCCCCAAAATTCCCTGAAAATTCCCTGAAATTCCCATGGAATTCCCAGAATTCCCTGTAATTCCCCTGAATTCCCTGTAATTCCCCAGAATTCCCTGAAAATTCCCAGAATTCCATGGAAATTCCCCAAGATTCTCATGGAATTCCCAGGAAATGCCCTGAAAATTCCCAGAATTCCGTGGAAATTCCCAGAATTCCATGAAAATTCCCTGAAAGTTCCCAGAATTCCCTGAAAGTTCCCAGAATTCCACAGAAATTCCCAAAAATTCCCATGAAATTCCCTGGAATTCCAAAAAATTCCCTGAAAATTCCCCAGAATTCCCTAAAAAATTCCCAGGATTTCTGAAAATTCCCCAGAATTCCCTGAAAGTTCCTGGAATTTCATGAAAATTCCCCAAAAATCCCGGAATTCCATGGAAAATCCCGGAAAATCCCTGGGATTCCCCAGAATTCCCTGTAATTCCCCACAAGTTCCCTGAAAATTCCCCAAAATTCCCATGGAATTCCCAGAAAATGCCCTGGAATTCCCCAAAATTCCCCAAAATTCCCATGAAATTCCCAGAAAACTCCATGGAAATTCCCCAAAATTCCCTGTAATTCTCCCAAAATTCCCCAAAATTCCCTGTAATTCCCCCAAAATTCCCCAAAATTCCCCAAAATTCCCTAAAATTCCCCCAAAATTCCCAAAAATTCCCAAAAATTCCCCAAAATTCCCTAAAATTCTCCCAAAATTCCCCAAAATTCCCTGTAATTCCCCCAAAATTCCCCAAAATTCCCTGTAATTCCCCCAAAATTCCCTGTAATTCTCCCAAAGTTCCTCGGAATTCCCTGTAATTCTCCCAAAATTCCCCCAAATTTCCTGTAATTCTCCCAAAATTCCCCAGAATTCCCAAAAATTCCCTCAAAATTCCCCAAAAATTCCCTAAAATTACCCCAAAATTCCCCAAAATTCCCTGTAATTCCCCCAAAATTCCCCCAAAATTCCCCAAAATTCCCTAAAATTCCCCCAAAATTCCCCCAAAATTCCCCAAAATTCCCCAAAATTCCCCCAAAATTCCCTGTTATTCCTCCAAAATTCCCTGTAATTCTCCCAAAATTCAATGTAATTCTCCCAAAATTCCCCAGAATTCCCTGTAATTCCCCCAAAATTCCCCAAAATTCCCTGTAATTCTCCCAAAATTCCCCAAAATTCCCTGTAATTCTCCCAAAATTCCCCAAAATTCCCTGTAATTCTCCCAAAATTCAATGTAATTCTCCCAAAATTCCCCGAAATTCCCTAAAATTCTCCCAAAATTCCCCAAAATTCCCTGTAATTCTCCCAAAATTCCCCAGAATTCCCTGTAATTCCCCCAAAATTCCCCCAAAATTCCCAAAAATTCCCCAAAATTCCCTGTAATTCTCCCAAAATTCCCTGTAATTCTCCCAAAATTCCCCAAAATTCCCTGTAATTCTCCCAAAATTCCCCAGAATTCCCAAAAATTCCCCCAAAATTCCCCAAAATTCCCTAAAATTCCCCAAAATTCCCCCAAAATTCCCTGTAATTCCCCCAAAATTCCCTGAAAATTCCCAAAAATTACCCAAAATTCCCAAAAATTCTCCCAAAATTCCCTGTAATTCCCCCAAAATTCCCAAAAATTCTCCCAAAATTCCCTGTAATTCTCCCAAAATTCCCCAAAATTCCCTGTAATTGTCCCAAAATTCCCCGAATTCCCCCCAAATTCCCCGAATTCCCCTTGCCCCCGTTGCAGCGCTGCAGCCCCTCGGCCGAGATGGTGATGATCGACCGCATCTTCATCCAGGAGGAGAAAACGGCGCTGGCGCTCGACCGGCAGCTGGCCCGGGAGCGGCCCGGTGAGGAGCCCGGGGGGATGACAACAATGGGAATAACAACAATGGGAATAATGGGAATAACAATGGGAATAACAATTGGAATAACAACGGGAATAACAACGGGAATAACGGGAACGGCCCGGTGAGGAGCCCGGGAATAACAATGGGAATAACAATGGGAATAACAGCGGGAATAACAACAATGGGAATAACAATGGGAATAACAATGGGAATAACAATGGGAATAATGGGAATAATGGGAACGGCCCGGTGAGGAGCCCGGGGGGAATAACAACAATGGGAATAACAACAATGGGAATAACAGTGGGAATAACAATGGGAATAACAACAATGGGAATAACAGTGGGAATAACAATGGGAATAACAACAATGGGAATAACAGTGGGAATAACAATGGGAATAATGGGAATAACGGGAGCGGCCCGGTGAGGAGCCCGGGGGGATGACAACAATGGGAATAACAACAATGGGAATAACAATGGGAATAACAATGGGAATAACAACAATGGGAATAATGGGAATAACAATGGGAATAACGGGAGCAGCCCGGTGAGGAGCCCGGGAATAACAACAATGGGAATAATAACAATGGGAATAACAGCGGGAATAACAATGGGAATAACAATGGGAATAACAATGGGAATAACAATGGGAATAACGGGAATAACAATGGGAATAACAATGGGAATAACGGGAATAACAATGGGAATAATGGGAATAACAATGGGAATAACAATGGGAATAACGGGAACAACGGGAACGGCCCGGTGCGGAGCCCGGGAATAATAACAATGGGAATAATGGCAAGAATAACAATGGGAACAACGGGAACAGCCCGGTGAGGAGCCTGGGGGGAATAACAACAATGGGAATAACAATGGGAATAACAACGGGAATAACAATGGGAATAACAATGGGAATAATGGGAACAACGGGAACGGCCCGGTGAGGAGCCCGGGGGAATAACAATGGGAATAACAATGGGAATAACAATGGGAATAACGGGAATAACAACGGGAATTCCCTGGGTTTGGGACAGAATTCCCGGGATTTGGGACGGAATTCCCGGGGCTTGGGATGGAATTCCCAAGGTTTGGGATGAAATTCCCGGGATTTGGGATGAAATTCCCGGGGTTTGGGACGGAATTCCCAGGATTTTGGGGGGAATTCCCGGGATTTGGGATTAAATTCCCGGGGTTTGGGATGGAATTCCCGGGATTTGGGACGAAATTCCCGGGGTTTGGGATGAAATTCCCGGGGTTTGGGACGGAATTCCCGGGGTTTGGGGGGATGGAATTCCCGCCCTGCCCAAAAATCCAAGCTCAGTCAGGAGGGTCAGTCCTGGGTTCATTAAAAATCAATCAAGAGTTAATTAAAGGTTAATCAAGGGCAAATTAAAGATCAATCAAGGGTCAATTAAAGATCAATCAAGGGTCAATCAGAGGTCAATCAAGGGTCAATCAAAGGTTAATCAAGGGTTAATTAAAGGTCAGTCAAGGGTCAATTAAAAGTCAATCAAGGGTCAATTAAAGGTCAGTTCAGGGTCAATTAAAAGGTCATTTCAGGGTCAATTAAAGGTCTATCAAGGGTTAATTAAAGGCCAGTCAAGGGTCAATTAAAAATCAATCAAGGGTCAGTTAAAGGTCAATCAAGGGTCAATTAAGGGTCAATTTAAGGTCAATTAAAGATCAATTAAGGGTCAATTAAAGGCTAATCAAGGATTAATTGAAGATCAATCGAGGGTTAATTAAAGTTCAATTAAGGGTCAATCAAAGGCCAATTAAAGGTCAATCATGGGTCAATTAAAGATCAATCAAGGGTCAATTAAAGATCAGTCAGGGGTCAATTAAAGGTCAATTAAGGGTCAATCAAGGGTCAATTAAAGGTCAGTCCAGGGTCAATTAAAGATCTGTCAAGGGTCAATTAAAGGTAAATTAAGGGCCAATTAAAGGTCAATCAAAGGTCAATTAAGGGTCAATTAAAGGTCAATCACGGGTCAATCAAAGGTCAATTAAGGGTCAATTAAAGGTCAATCACGGGTCAATCAAAGGTCAATTAAGGGTCAATTAAAGGTCATTCCCGGGTCAATCAAAGGTCAATTAAGGGTCAATTAAAGGTCATTCCCGGGTCAATCAAAGGTCAATTAAGGGTCAATTAAAGGTCATTCCCGGGTCAATCAAAGGTCAATTAAGGGTCAATTAAAGGTCATTCCCGGGTCAGCCCAGGCTCTCTCCAGGTCCCGGCTCTGGATTTTTGGGATCCCGAGGGCGGAATTCCCGGGGAAAAGGGGGAAAAGGGGGAAAAGGGGGAAAAGGGGGAGTCGCTGTAATTGGGATGCAAATGAGCTCTTAATTAATGCTCACTGAGCTCTAATCAACGATCAGTGAGCTGTAATTAATCACCGATGAGCTCTAATTAATGACCGCTCTCCTTTCCCTTGCAGACGAATACGTCTCCTCTTCCTCCTCCTCCTCTTCCTCCTCCTCCTCCTCTTCCTCCTCCCGCCCCCTCCCCCCCTCCTCCTCCTCCTCCTCCTCCTCCCTGCCCCTCCCCCAACCCTCCCCCGCCCCTCCCCCCCCGGCCCCCGCCCCTCCCCCCGCCCCCCCCAAGCTGCTGATCAAGCACGGGGGGGGCTCCCCCAGCGTCACCTGGCTGGGGGAGGGGCGCGACCCCCCCCGGGACCCTCCCCGCGACCCCCAGCCCCTCCCCCGCGATTGCCGGGGGGTTTCCCGGGGCGGGGGGGATCCCCGGGGTGGGGGGGATCCCCGGGGGGTGGATCCCCGGGGCGGGGTGGATCCCGAGGACGCGCTGCCCTCGCGGAGCCGCCCCCCGATGAAGACGTACGAGGCTCGGAGCCGCATCGGCCTCAAGCTGAAGATCAAGCAGGAAGCCGGGCTGAGCAAAGTGATCCACAACACGGCGCTGGATCCGCCCGGGATCCCGCCGGGGATCGTCTCGCAGCTCAACGGGTCCCTGGAGAAGAAAACTCCTCCGACTCTTCCTCCTCCTCCTCCTCCTCCTCCTCCTCCTCCTCCTCCTCCTCCTCCTCCTCCTCCCGCGCCCTGCCGGCTGCCGCTGCGGAAATCCTACCGGGAGAGCCGGGCGGCGATGGCCGCGCTGCGCCGGGATCCGGGATCCGCCGGCGGGATCCGCCCCGGGAAGGGACCCCCGGAGGAGGCGTCGGACGGCGAGGAGGAGGAGGAGGAGGAAGGAGCCGGGCTGGAGCCGCCGTGGGGCGGGAAGCGGCGGCGAGCGGAGCCGCTGGAAGTGGACAACGCTTCCTTCTCCAGCGACAGCCCCCAGGACGATTCCCTGAGCGAGCACCTGCAGAGCGCCATCGACAGCATCCTCAACCTGCAGCAGCCCCGCGGCGCCCCGGCCACGCCCGGATCCTCCTCGGGATCCTCCTCGGGATCCTCCTCGGGATCCTCCTCGGGATCGGCGGGATCCGCCTCGGGATCGCCCTTCCCGGGACCCCCCCGGCGCTCCGAGCCCCTCCTGCCCCCGCCCAGCCACAACGGCGGCCTGGGAGCCGCCCGGACGTGCACCAGATGACCCCGGGAAACGCCGGGGAAACGCCGGGAATGGCCCCGGGAAACACCGGGAAACACCGGGAATGACCCCGGGAAAAAACACCGGGAATGGCCGGGGAAAAACACCGGGAATGGCCGGGGAAACACCGGGGAAACACCGGGAATGACCCCGGGAAACACCGGGAATGACCCCGGGAAAAAACACCGGGAATGGCCAGGGAAAAACACCGGGAATGACCCCGGGAAACACCGGGAATGGCCGGGGAAACACCGGGAATGGCCGGGAAAAAACACCGGGAATGGCCGGGGAAAATCACTGGGAATGACCCCAGGAAACACCGGGAATGGCCGGGAAAACCGGGATTGGGAAAGGCCAGGACACGCCGGGAATGGCCGGGAAAATCCGGAAAGGCCGGGAAAAACCGGGAAAACCGGGATTGGGAAAGGCCGGGATCGAGAAACGCCGGGAAACGCCGGGATTGGGAAAAGCCGGGAAAGGCCGGGAAAGAGAAACGCCGGGAAACGCCGGGAAACGCCGGGAAACGCCGGGAAAATCCAGGATCGGGACAACGGGAAAGGCCGGGAAACGCCGGGAAACGTCGGGACAGCGGGAAACGTCGGGAAATGCCGGGAAAATCCGGGAAAATCCGGGAAAATCCAGGATCGGGACACCGGGAAACGTCGGGAAATGCCGGGAAAAACCGGGAAAATCCGGGAAAATGCAGGACAGCGGGAAATGTCGGGAATGGGAAATGCTGGGAAAATCCGGGAAACGCCGGGAAAATCTGGGAATGGGATAAACCGGGAATGGAAAACACCGGGAATGGGAAAATCCGGGACAGCGGGAAAATCCGGGAATGGGAAAATGTGGGATTGGGAAACAGCGGGAATGGGAAAATCTGGGAAGGAGAAACGCCGGGAACGGGAAAATCCGGGATCGGGAAAATCCGGGAATGGGAGAGAGGCGGGAATTGGGAAAATCTGGGAATGGGAAAATCTGGGAATGAGAAAATCCGGGAGTGGAAAAATCTGGGAATGGGAAAATCCGGGAGTGGAAAAATCTGGGAATGAGAAAATCCGGGATCGGGAAAATCCGGGAATGGGAAAATCCGGGAGTGGAAAAATCCGGGAATGGAAAAATTTGGGATGGGAGAGCGGCGGGAATTGGGAAAATCTGGGAATGAGGAAAATCCGGGAATTGGGAAAATCTGGGAATGGGAAAATCCGGGATCGGGAAAATTCGGGAATGGAAAAATCTGGGAATGAGAAAATCCGGGAGTGGAAAAAATCCGGGAATGGAAAAATCTGGGATTGGGAAAATTCGGGAATGGAAAAATCCGGGATCGGGAAAATCTGGAAATGGGAAAAGTTTGGGAATGAGAAAAATCCGGGAATGGAAAAATCCGGGAATGGAAAAATTTGGGATCGGGAAAATTCGGGAATGGGAAAATCTGGGAATGAGAAAATCCGGGAATGGGAAAATCTGGGATTGGGAAAATTCGGGAATGTGAAAATCCGGGATGGGAGAGCGGCGGGAATTGGGAAAATCTGGGAATTGGGAAAATCTGGGAATGGAAAAATCCGGGATCGGGGTGGGGGTGGGGAAGGATCGGGAAGGGCGGGACCGGGAATTGCGAGCCGGGAATTTGGGAATTCGGGAGACTCGAAGGGGAAACCCGGGAATGCGACCCCGAATCCATCGGGAGAAAACCTGGCTGGGGATTTCCCGGGATCCCTGGGAATTCCCGCCAAAAAAAAAAAACCCGGGAATTTTCCTTGGATTCATCCCAACCCCGGGGCGGAATTCCCGCCCCCATCCCCAAGGACGAAATTTCCCGGGAAAAAATTCGGGATTCATGGAGCGTCCGCCCCTCCCCCCCCCCCCTTCCCCAAATTCCTCCCCCAAAAAGGGGCAGAATTCCCGATTTTTCCCGAATTCCCACCCTTTTTTAACTCATTCCGGAGATTTTTCCAATTTTTTTTTTTTCCTCTCAAATCCCGTCCCAGAAAGGGGAAAAATCCCAATTTTTTCCCGTTTTTTTTATTTTTTTTTATTAATTTCAAGGATTTTGGGGCTTTCCCTTCCTGAAAAAAAAAACCTAAAAAAAAAAAGGGGCCAAATTCCGAATTTATCCCAAATTTATCCCAAATTTCTGCTTTTTTTTTTTTTTTTTTATAATTTAATTTTTTTTTTTTTAATAAATCCTGGAGATTTTTTGGGCATTTCCCAAAATCCCACCCGAAAAATTCCCGAATTTTTTTTTTGGGGGGGCTGAGATTCCAAAATTTCTGCTTTTTTTTTTTTTTTTTATAATTTAATTTTTTTTTAATAAATCCTGGAGATTTTTGGGGCCTTTCCCAAAATCCCACCCGAAAAATTCCCGAATTTTTTTTTTGGGGGGGGCTGAGATTCCAAAATTTCTGCTTTTTTTTTTTTTTTTTAATTTAATTTTTTTTTTTTTAATAAATCTTGGAGATTTTTTGGGCATTTCCCAAAATCCCACCCGAAAAATTCCCGAATTTTTTTTTTGGGGGACTGAGATTCCAAAATTTCTGCTTTTTTTTTTTTTTTTTTTTTTAACGAATTCTGGAAATTTTGGGAAAAAATTCCTTAAAAAAAAAAATAAAAAAAAATTTAAAAAATCGGGAATTTTGGGGAAAAAATTCCTTAAAAAAAAATAAAAAAAATTAAAAAAAAAATGGGGAATTTTCCAGCGTTTTCCCCCTGACCCAAATCCTCCGTTTCCAATGGAAAAAAAATCCCAATTTTTGATGGAAAAACGGGAATTTCCCGCTTGGCTTTCCCCAAAATTCCAGGTTTTTTTAGGAAAAACGCTGCTTTTCCCTTTCTTTGTCCTCCCAACCCTCGTTTTTCCCCCGTTTTCCCCTCGTTTTTCAGGGAATTTTCCCAATTCCCGGAGTTTTTGGATCCCGGGATTTGGAGGATGGGGGGGGAGGGACCCGCTTGGGATTCCCGGGAATTTTTTTCCCGATTTTTTTGGGAATTTTGGGAGGTTTTTTTTTCCCTCGGGAGATGGGCAGGAGCCCCCAAATCCCGGGAATTCCTCCCAAAATCCCGGGAATTCCTCCTAAAATCCCAATAATTCCTCCAAAATCCTGGGAATTCCCCTCAAATCCTGGGAATTCCCCTCAAATCCTGGGAATTCCTCCCAAAATTCCGGGAATTCTCCCCCAAATCCCAATAATTTGTCCCAAAATCCTGGGAATTCCTCCCAAAATCCTGGGAATTCCTCCCAAAATCCCAATAATTCCTCCCAAATCCCGGGAATTCCTCCCAAAATTCCGGGAATTCTCCCCCAAATCCTGGGAATTCCCCTCAAATCCTGAGAATTCTCCCCCAAATCCCGGGAATTCCTCCCAAAATCCCAGGAATTCCTCCAAAATCCTGGGAATTCTCCTCCAAATCCCGGGAATTCCCTTCAAATCCTGAGAATTCCGTCCCAAACCCCGGGAATTTCCCCTAAAATCCCAATAATTCCTCCCAAAATCCCGGGAATTCCATCTTAAAATCCCAGGAATCCCCCCAAATCCTGGAAATTCCCCTCAAATCCTTGGAATTCCCCCCAAAATCCCTGGAATTCCTCCCAAATCCTGGGAATTCCCCCCAAATCCCGGGAATTTCCACCAAAATCCCAGGATTCCCCCTCAAAATCCCAGGAATTCTCCCCAAAATCCCGGGAATTCCCCCCAAATTCCTGGAATTCCCTCTCAAAATCCCTGGAATTTCTCTCCAAATTCTGGGAATCCCCCAAAATCCCACGAATTCCTCCAAAATCCCAGGATTTCCCCCCAAATCCCAGGAATTCTCCCCCAAATCCCTGGAATTCCCCTCAAAATCCCAATAATTCCTCCAAAATCCCGGGAATTCCCCTCAAATCCCGGGAATTCCCCTCAAAATCCCAGGAATTCCCCCCAAAATCCCGAGAATTCCCCCCAAAATCCCGGGAATTCCGATTTTTTCCCGGTTTTTTTTCCCACATCCCATTTTTATTTATTCTCCTCCATCCCATTTTTCCAGGAATTCCGGTTTTTTTCCCTTTAATCCCGATTTTTTTATCCCATTTTTTATTTATTCCCATTTTTTTAATTCATTTTTTTAAATCCCATTCTTTTTTCCTTATCCCATTTTTTATTATTTATCCCAATTTTTTCCCTTTTCTCACTTCTTTTCCCCCAAAATCCCATTTTTTAAACATTTCATCCCAATTCCCTCCCGATTTTCCCATTTTTTGCCGGGTAAATCCCTTGGAAAAACCCCAAAATTCCCATTTTTTTGGCCCCAAAATCTTTTTTTTTTAACCACAGAATTCCCCTTTTCCCAAAAATCCCGGAATTCCCTCCAAAAATCTCCACCCCAAATTCTCCTTTTCCTCCTCAAATTCCCATTTTTTCTTCCCAAATTCCCATTTTTAGCCCCAAAATCCCATTTTTTAGCCCCAAAATCCCATTTTTAGCCCCAAATTCCCATTTTTCCTCCCCAAATTCCCATTTTTAGCCCCAAATTCCCATTTTTAGCCCCAAATTCCCATTTTTTCCGCCCAAATTCCCATTTTTTCTCCCAAAATCCCATTTTTCTGCCCAAAAATTCCCATTTTTTTCCCCCCAATTTCCCATTTTTCCTCCCAAATTCCCATTTTTCCACCCCAAATTCCCATTTTTAGCCCCAAAATCCCATTTTTAGCCCCAAAATCCCATTTTTAGCCCCCAATTCCCATTTTTTCTCCCAAATTCCCATTTTTAGCCCCAAATTCCTTTTTTTCCTCCCAAAATTCCCATTTTTAGCCCCAAATTCCCATTTTTCCCCCCCAAATTCCCATTTTCCCTCTCAAATTCCCATTTTTTCCCCCCAAAATCCCATTTTTAGCCCCCAATTCCCATTTTTTCTCCCAAATTCCCATTTTTAGCCCCAAATTCCTTTTTTTCCTCCCAAAATTCCCATTTTTAGCCCCAAATTCCCATTTTTCCCCCCAAATTCCCATTTTCCCTCTCAAATTCCCATTTTTTCCCCCCAAAATTCCCATTTTTCCCCCCAAATTCTCATTTTTCCTCCCAAAATCCCATTTTTTCCCCCCAAATTCCCATTTTTACCCCCAAGTTCCCATTTTTCCTCCCAAAATCCCATTTTTTAGCCCCAAATTCCCATTTTTTCTCCCAAATTCCCATTTTTCCTCCCCAAATTCCCATTTTTCCCCCCAGATTCCCATTTTCCCCCCCAAATACCCATTTTTAGCCCCAAATTCACATTTTTCCCCCCAAATTCTCATTTTTAGCCCCAAAATCCCATTTTTCCTTCCCAAAATTCCCATTTTTCCTCCCAAAATTCCCATTTTTCCTCCCCAAATTCCCATTTTTCCTCTCAAATTCCAATTTTTTCCCCCCAAAATTCCCATTTTTGGCCCAAAATTCCCATTTTTAGCCCCAAAAATCCCATTTTTCCCCCCAAATTCCCATTTTTTAGCCCCAAATTCCCATTTTTTCCTCCCAAAATTCCCGGGTTTCCCCCCAAATTCTCATTTTTAGCCCCAAATTCGCATTTTTCTGCCCCAAAATTCCCATTTTTCCCCCAAAATCCCATTTTTTCCCCCCAAATTCCCATTTTTTCTCCCAAATTCCCATTTTTTCCCCCCAAAATTCCCATTTTTCCCCCCAAATTCTCATTTTTCCTCCCAAAATCCCATTTTTTCCCCCCAAATTCCCATTTTTAGCCCCAAAATCCCATTTTTCCTTCCCAAATTCCCATTTTTAGCCCCGCAAATTCCCATTTTTCCCCCCAAATTCCCATTTTTCCCCCAAAATTCCCATTTTCCCCCCAAAATTCCCATTTTCCCCCCAAAAATTCCCATTTTTCCCCCCAAATTCCCATTTTCCCCCCAAAATTCCCATTTTTTCCCCCCAAAATTCCCATTTTCCCCCAAAAAATTCCCATTTTTCCCCCCTTTCTCCCTCTCAAATTCCCAATTTTCGGGATTTTTCCCCCTGGGAATTCCCGGGATTTTTTTTTTAACCCTTTCCCTCCCATTTTTTTTTTTTTTTCCCGGATTTTTTTTATTTTTTTGGGGGGGGGTGGGGGGGAGGGGTCGGATCCCAAATTTCCGAGAGAATTCCCAAAATCCCGGGGTGGGCCCCGGGGGGAGATTCCCGGCTGGAATTTTGTACTGTATTTATTGTCTATACCGAGTTTTTTTAAGGAATTCTGGACATTTACTATTTCTGGTGTAAATTAAAATCGCTTTTAATTAATTAACGAACCCCGGCCTCGTTGATTCCCGCCGGAATTCCCAAAAAAAAAAAAAAGCGGGAAAATGGTGGGGGAGGGGATGGATTGGGGGGGGGGGGGATGGGATTTGGGGTTGGGAGGGGGGGGAGGATCCCAAATTCCCAAAAAAAATTCCCGGCTGGAATTCCCGGAAAATCCCGGCTGGAATTCCCAGAAAATCCCGGCTGGAATTCCCAGAAAATCCCGGCTGGAATTCCCGGAAAATCCCGGCTGGAATTCCCAAAAAATCCCGGCTGGAATTCCCGGAAAATCCCGGCTGGAATTCCCAAAAAATCCCGGCTGGAATTCCGGGATTTCTGGGAAAATTAGGAAAAATCCCGGCTGGAATTCCCAAAAAATCCCGGCTGGAATTCCCAGAAAATCCCGGCTGGAATTCCCGGAAAATCCCGGCTGGAATTCCTGAAAAATCCCGGCTGGAATTCCGGGAAAATACCGGCTGGAATTCCCAAAAAATCCCGGCTGGAATTCCCAAAAAATCCCGGCTGGAATTCCCGAAAAATCCCGGCTGGAATTCCCGGAAAATCCCGGCTGGAATTCCTGAAAAATCCCGGCTAAAATTCCCAAAAAATCCCGGCTGGAATTCCCAAAAATTCCCGGCTGGAATTCCCAGAAAATCCCGGCTGGAATTCCCAGAAAATCCCGGCTGGAATTCCCGGAAAATCCCGGCTGGAATTCCCAAAAAATCCCGGCTGGAATTCCCAAAAAATCCTGGCTGGAATTCCCAAAAAATCCCGGCTGGAATTCCCGAAAAATCCCGGCTGGAATTCTGGGATTTTTGGGAAAATTAGGAAAAATCTCGGCTGGAATTCCCAAAAAATCCCGGCAAGAATTCCCAAAAAATCCCGGCTGGAATTCCCAGAAAATCCCGGCTGGAATTCCCAAAAAATCCCGGCTGGAATTCCTGAAAAATCCCGGCTGGAATTCCCAAAAAATCCCGGCTGGAATTCCTGAAAAAATCTCTGCTGGAATTCCTGAAAAAATCCCGGCTGGAATTCCCGGAAAATCCCGGCTGGAATTCTGGGATTTCTGGGAAAATTAGGAAAAATCCCGGCTGGAATTCCTGAAAAATCCCAGCTGGAATTCCCAGAAAATCCCGGCTGGAATTCCCGGAAAATCCCGGCTGGAATTCCCGGAAAATCTCGGCTGGAATTCCCAAAAAATCCCGGCTGGAATTCCCGGAAAAATCCCGGCTGGAATTCCCAAAAAATCCCGGCTGGAATTCCCGGAAAATCCCGGCTGGAATTCCCAAAAAATCCCGGCTGGAATTCCCGGAAAAATCCCGGCTGGAATTCCCAAAAAATCCCGGCTGGAATTCCCGGAAAATCCCGGCTGGAATTCCCAAAAAATCCCGGCTGGAATTCCCAAAAAATCCCGGCTGGAATTCCCGGAAAATCCCGGCTGGAATTCCCAAAAAATCCCGGCTGGAATTCCCGGAAAATCCCGGCTGGAATTCCCAAAAAATCCCGGCTGGAATTCCTGAAAAAATCCCGGCTGGAATTCTGGGATTTCTGGGAAAATTCCCGGAAAATCCCGGCTGGAATTCCCGGGAAATCCCGGCTGGAATTCCTGGAAAATCTCGGCTGGAATTCCCAAAAAATCCCGGCTGGAATTCCCGGAAAATCCCGGCTGGAATTCCCGAAAAATCCCGGCTGGAATTCCCAAAAAATCCCGGCTGGAATTCCTGAAAAATCCCGGCTGGAATTCCCAGAAAATCCCGGCTGGAATTCCCAGAAAATCCCGGCTGGAATTCCTGAAAAAACCCGGCTGGAATTCCGGGATTTCTGGGAAAATTAGGAAAAATCCCGGCTGGAATTCCCGGAAAATCCCGGCTGGAATTCCCAAAAAATCCCGGCTGGAATTCCTGAAAAATCCCGGCTGGAATTCCCAAAAAATCCCGGCTGGAATTCCTGAAAAAATCTCTGCTGGAATTCCTGAAAAAATCCCGGCTGGAATTCCCGGAAAATCCCGGCTGGAATTCTGGGATTTCTGGGAAAATTAGGAAAAATCCCGGCTGGAATTCCTGAAAAATCCCAGCTGGAATTCCCAGAAAATCCCGGCTGGAATTCCCAAAAAATCCCGGGTGGAATTCCCAAAAAATCCCGGCTGGAATTCCCAAAAAATCCCGGCTGGAATTCCGGAAAAATCCCGGCTGGAATTCCAGGATTTCTGGGAAAATTAGGAAAAATCCCGGCTGGAATTCCCGGAAAATCCCGGCTGGAATTCCCAAAAAAATCCCGGCTGGAATTCCCAAAAAATCCCGGCTGGAATTCCTGAAAAATCCCGGCTGGAATTCCTGAAAAATCCCGGCTGGAATTCCTGAAAAATCCCGGCTGGAATTCCTGGAAAATCCCGGCTGGAATTCCCAAAAAAAATCCTGGAGTTGGGAGGGGCGGGGGGGTCCCTGCGCCCCTCGGGATCCTCTGGAATTCCTGGGATCCTCTGGAATTCCCGGGATCCTCTGGAATTTCTGGGATCCTCTGGAATTCCCCTGGAATCCTCTGGAATTTCCCTGGGATCCTCTGGAATTCCTTGGGATCCTCTGGAATTCCTGGGATCCTCTGGAATTCCCCTGGGATCCTCTGGAATTCCTGTGATCCTCTGGAATTCCTTGGGATCCTCTGGAATTTCTGGGATCCTCTGGAATTCCTTGGGATCCTCTGGAATTCCTGGGATCCTCTGGAATTTCTGGGATCCTCTGGAATTCCTTGGGATCCTCTGGAATTCCTGGGATCCTCTGGAATTCCCTGGGATCCTCTGGAATTTCTGGGATCCTCTGGAATTCCTGGGATCCTCTGGAATTCCTTGGGATCCTCTGGAATTCCTCTGGGATCCTCTGGAATTTCTGGGATCCTCTGGAATTCCCTGGGATCCTCTGGAATTCTCGGGATCCTCTGGAATTCCTGGGATCCTCTGGAATTCCCGGGATCCTCTGGAATTCTTGGGATCCTCTGGAATTTCTGGGATCCTCTGGAATTCCTTGGGATCCTCTGGAATTCCTGGGATCCTCTGGAATTTCTGGGATCCTCTGGAATTCCCTGGGATCCTCTGGAATTTCTGGGATCCTCTGGAATTCCTGGGATCCTCTGGAATTCTTGGGATCCTCTGGAATTCCTGGGATCCTCTGGAATTTCCCTGGGATCCTCTGGAATTCCTGGGATCCTCTGGAATTTCCCTGGGATCCTCTGGAATTCCTGGGATCCTCTGGAATTTCCCTGGGATCCTCTGGAATTCCTGGGATCCTCTGGAATTTCCCTGGGATCCTCTGGAATTCCTTGGGATCCTCTGGAATTCTCAGGATCCTCTGGAATTCCCGGGATCCACCGGGCTCGTCCCTTGCTCCCCCCATCATTAATTTATTAATTCATTAATCCATTATTATTATTTATTATTATTATTATTATTATTATTATTATTATTATTATTATTACTATTATTATTTTCATCATCGTAATATCATCATTATAATTATTTTTTATTTTTATTTCTTATTATTATACTTATTTTATTTTTATTTATTTTATTTTATTGATTTATTTTTGTTTTATTTTTATTTTTATTCTATTTATTTTATTTTTATTTATTTTATTTTATTTATTTATTTTTGTTATATTTTGTATTTATTATTTCTATCTTATTTTTATACTATTATTACTATTATTATTATCATAATCGTTATTATTCTTTTTATTTTTATTTTTATTCTATTTATTTAATTTATTTATTTTATTTTTATTTTATATTTATTATTTCTATTTTATTTTTATACTACTATTACTATTGTTATTATCATAATCATTATTCTTTTTCTTTTTATTTTTATTTTTAATTTTATTTTTATTCTATTTATTTTATTTTTATTTATTTTATTTTATTTATTTATTTTTGTTATATTTTGTATTTATTATTTCTATCTTATTTTTATACTATTGTTACTATTGTTATTATCATAATCATTATTCTTTTTCTTTTTCTTTTTCTTATTATTTTTATTCTATTTATTTTATTTATTTATTTTATTTTTATTTTGTATTTATTATTTCTATTTTATTTTTATACTATTATTACTATTATTTTATCATAATCATTATTCTTTTTCTTTTTCTTTTTAATTTTATTTTTATTCTCTTTATTTTATTTTTACTTATTTTATTTTTATTTATTTCATTTCATTTTATTTCATTTCATTTTATTTTATTTTATTTCATTTCATTTCATTTCATTTCATTTTGTTTTATTTTATTTTATTTTATTTTATTTCATTTTATTTTATTTTATTTTGTTTTACTTTGTTTCATTTTATTTTATTTTGTTTTACTTTGTTTCATTTTATTTTATTTTATTTTATTTTATTTTATTTTATTTTATTTTATTTTATTTTATTTTATTTTATTTTATTTTATTTTATTTTATTTCATTTCATTTCGTTTTATTTTATTTCATTTTATTTTATTTTATTTTATTTCATTTCATTTTATTTTATTTCATTTCATTTCATTTCATTTCATTTTATTTCATTTTATTTTATTTTATTTTATTTTATTTCATTTTATTTCATTTTATTTTATTTTATTTCATTTCATTTTATTTTATTTTATTTTATTTTGTTTTATTTTATTTTATTTTATTTTATTTTATTTTATTTTATTTTATTTCATTTCATTTCATTTCATTTCATTTCAATTTATTTCATTTTATTTTATTTTATTTATTTTATTTCATTATATTTCATTTCATTTCATTTCATTTCATTTCATTCCATTTCATTTCATTTTATTTAATTTAATTTAATTTTATTTCATTCCATTCCATTTCATTTCATTTCATTTTGTTTTATTTTATTTTATTTCATTTCTTTTCATTTTATTTTATTTATTTTTTATTTTGTTTTATTTTATTTTATTTTATTTTATTTTATTTTATTTTATTTTATTTCATTTCATTTCATTTCATTTCATTTCATTTTATTTCATTTCATTTCATTTCATTTCATTTCATTTCGTTTCATTGTATTTTATTTATATTTTATTTTATTTTATTTTATTTTATTTTATTTTATTTTATTTTATTTTATTTTATTTTATTTTATTTTATTTTATTTTATTTTATTTCATTTTATTTAATTTAATTTCATTTCATTTCATTTTATTCCATTTCATTTCATTTTCATTATCACTCACCTCTCCCTTTAATTATCCCCCCGCCCATTTCCGCCTTCATTAATTCCCGCCCCCTTAATTAATTCATTAACCCTTAATAACCCCCCGCTGCTCTTTTATGGCGCGGCTCCGCGGCACGCAAATTTATGGTAATCCATGCAAATTTATGCAAATGAACCCCCCCCGGGCGGCTTTTGAGGCGCGGCCCCGCTCGGAGCCCGCGGCTCCTCCGGGAGAAAAAATCCCTGGAAAAAAAACCGGGATCGGCGGGAAAAGGTCGGGAAAAAACCCGGGAGCGGCTCCGGGCGGGAAAAAATGGGAATTCCTGGCGGGAAAATGGGAATTCCGGGCGGGAAAATGGGAATTCCGGGCGGGAAAATGGGGATTCCGGGCGGGAAAATGGGGATTCCTGGCGGGAAAATGGGGATTCCGGGCGGGAAAATGGGGATTCCGGGCGGGAAAATGGGGATTCCGGGCGGGAAAATGGGGATTCCGGGCGGGAAAATGGGGATTCCTGGCGGGAAAATGGGGATTCCGGGCGGGAAAATGGGGATTCCTGGCGGGAAAATGGGGATTCCGGGCGGGAAAATGGGGATTCCTGGCGGGAAAATGGGGATTCCGGGCGGGAAAATGGGAATTTTAAGGGGGAAAATGGGAATTTAAGGGGGAAAAATGGGAATTTAAGGGGGAAAAATGGGAATTTAAGGGGGAAAAATGGGGATTTAAGAGGGAAAATGGGGATTTAAAGGGGAAAAATGGGGATTTAAGGCGGAAAAGTGGGAATTTAAGGGGGAAAAATGGGAATTTAAAGGGGAAAAATGGGATTTTAAGGGGGAAAATGGGAATTTAAGGGGGAAATGGGAATTTAAGGGGAAAAATGGGGATTTAAAACAGAGAAATGGGGATTTAAAGGGGGAAAAATGGGGATTTAAAGGGGAAAAATGGGGATTTAAGGGGGAAAAATGGGAATTTAAGGGGAAAAATGGGGATTTAAGGGGGAAAAATGGGAATTTAAGGGGAAAAATGGGGATTTAAGGGGCAAAAATGGGAATTTAAGGGGGAAAATGGGAATTTAAAGGGGAAAAATGGGGATTTAAAGCAGAGAAATGGGAATTTTAAGGGGAAAAATGGGGATTTAAGGGGGAAAAATGGGGATTTAAGAGGGAAAATGGGGATTTAAAGGGGAAAAATGGGGATTTAAGGCGGAAAAGTGGGAATTTAAGGGGGAAAAATGGGAATTTAAAGGGGAAAAATGGGATTTTAAGGGGGAAAATGGGAATTTAAGGGGGAAAATGGAGATTTTAAGGGGGAAAAATGGGGATTTAAAGCAGAAAAATGGGAATTTTAAGGGAAAAATGGGAATTTTCCACCGGGAAGAAGCGGAAATCCCCCCTGGGAGGGGTTGGGAAAAGAGGGAAAAGGGAATTTTGTGGGATGGGGGAGGAGGAAATCCCGGGAGTTCCGGGTTTCCGTTTGTTTGGGAGAGAAACGCCGGGAATTTTGGGATTCCTCGGTTTGTTTTTCTGGGAAAAATCCTCCAAAATTCCCTTTTCCCGCTGTTTTTCGGCGGGAAATCCCAAAAAATTTCATGTTTGGGGTTGGATTTTATGGGAAAAACCCCAAAATTTTCATTTCTGGCCTGGATTTTACAGATAAAAAAGCCCCAAAATTTGTTTTTCTCCTCATTTTTACAAAAAAAAAAACCCAAACTCTTTTTTTTCCTCGATTTCCTGGGAAAATCCCTAAAAATTTCATTTTTCTCCTTATTTTGACAGGAAAAAAATCCCAGGAATCTCCTTTTCCCCTTTTTTTCACGACAACTCATCCCTGAAACTTCGCTTTTGGCTCGGATTTATGGAAAAAATTCCTTCAGCTCCTTTTTTTTCTCCCTCCTTTTAAGGAAAACTCTCCCTAAACCTTTTTTTTCCTCTTCTTTTTAAGGGAAAATCCCTCAAATCCCCAATTTTTTTCCCAGGGAAAATTCCCGAAGCTCCTTCCCCTCCCATTTTTTGGGGGAATCCTCCCTAAATCCTCATTTCCCGCCCGGATTTTTTGGGGATAAATCCCCGGAATTTGCTTTTCCTGCTCTTTTTTCTCCTCCCAAATCCTCGTTTTTCCCTCCCCTCCCCCCCCATGGATCCTCTCTCCGCCTGAGCCCCTCCCCCATTCCCACTTTTCCCCACTTTTTTCCCACTTTTTCCCACTTTTTCCCCATTTTTCCCCACTTTTCCCCACTTTTTCCCCACTTTTTCCCACTTTTTTCCCTTTTTCCCACTTTTTCCCACTTTCTCCCACTTTTTCCCACTTTTTCCCACTTTTTCCAAATTTTCCCACCTTTTTCCCACTTTTTCCCACTTTTTCCCACTTTTTTCCCCACTTTTTCCCCACTTTTTCCCACTTTATCCCCACTTTTTGCCACTTTTCCCCATTTTTCCCACTTTTTCCCACTTTTTCCCCACTTTTTCCCCACTTTTTTCCCCATTTTCCCCACTTTTTTCCCACTTTTTCCCCACTTTTTCCCCACTTTTTCCCATTTTTCCCCACTTTTCTCCACTTTTTCCCACTTTTTCCCCACTTTTTTCCCACTTTTTCCCCACTTTTTCCCCACTTTTCCCACTTTTTCCCCATTTTTCCCACTTTTTCCCCATTTTCCCCACTTTTTCCCACTTTTCCCCACTTTTTCCCACTTTTTCCCACTTTTTTTCCACTTTTTCCCCACTTTTCCCCCACTTTTTCCCACTTTTCCCACTTTTTCCAACTTTTCCCACTTTTTCCCACTTTTTCCCACTTTTTCCCACTTTTTCCCCACTTTTTCCCATTTTATTCCACTTTCTCCCCATTTTTCCCCACTTTTCCCCACTTTTTCACACTTTTTTCACACTTTTTCCCCACTTTTCCCCACTTTTTCCCCATTTTTCCCCACTTTCTCCCCACTTTTCCCTACTTTTTCCCCTTTTTTCCCACTTTTTCCCACTTTTTCACACTTTTTTCACACTTTTTTCACACTTTTTCCCCACTTTTTCCCGATTTTTCCCACTTTTTCCCGATTTTTCCCACTTTTCCCCACTTTTTCCCACTTTTTCCCAATTTTTCCCCACTTTTCCCCATTTTTCCCACTTTTCCCCACTTTTTTCCCCACTTTTCCCCACTTTTCCCCATTTTTTTCCCCACTTTTTCCCACTTTTTCCCACTTTTTTCCCACTTTTTCCCCACTTTTCCCCCACTTTTCCCCATTTTCTCCAACTTTTTCCCCATTTTTCCCACTTTTTCCCAATTTTCCCCACTTTTTCCCACTTTCTCCCCACTTTTCCCACTTTTTCCCCATTTTTCCCCACTTTTCCCCATTTTTCCCCATTTTTCCCCATTTTTCCCCACTTTTCCCCATTTTTCCCCATTTTTCCCCACTTTTCCCCACTTTTCCCTGCGGATCCCTGTGGATCTCCGCCCTCCCAGGGTCCCTTTGCCCCGGGATCCTTTGGGATCCCTGGGGATCTCCGCTCTCCCTGCGGATCCCTGAATTCCAGGGGGATCCCCGGGGTTTTCCGGGGGGTTTCCCTTCCCCTCCCGCCTCGGGATCCCCCCGGGATCGGCCGGAGCCTGCTGGGATCCTCTGGGATCCTCTGGGATCCTCTGGGATCCTCTGGGATCTCTGCTCTTCCCCATCTCCAGGGGGGCTCCGTCCTTCCCCTCAGGGTCCCCGGGATCGGTCGGGATCCCCGGGATCGGTTGGGATCCCCGGGATCTGTTGGGATCCCCAGGTTTGTGCAGGCTCCCCAGGCTCGGTTGGGATCCCCAGGACCAGTTGGGATCTCTCAGTCTCCCCAGTCAGGATCCCCAGGATCTCCTGTGATCTCTCAGTCTCCCCAGTCAGGATCTCCAGGATCTCCTGGGATCTCTCAGTCTCCCCAGTCAGGATCCCCAGGATCTCCTGTGATCTCTCAGTCTCCCCAGTCAGGATCCCCAGGATCTCCTGGGATCTCTCAGGATCTCCCCAGTCAGGATCCCCAGGATCTCCCCAGGATCCCTGGGATCCCCAGACTCCTTCAGGCTCATTCAGGATCCCCGGGATCTTTGAGTGTCCCCAGTCAGGATCTCCTGGGATCTCTCAGGATCTCCCCAGGATCCCCAGGCTCATTCAGGATCCTCAGGATCTCCAGGATCCCTCAGTCTCCCCAGTCAGGATCTCCCCAGGATCCCCAGTCAGGATCTCCGGGATCTTTGAGTGTCCCCAGTCAGGATCTCCCCAGGATCCCCAGTCAGGATCTCCCCAGGATCCCCAGTCTCGTTCAGGCTCATTCAGGATCTCCCCAGTCCCTCTCCCAGTCTCCTCCAGTCCCTCCCAGTCCCTCCCAGTCCCTCCCAGTCCCTCCCAGTCCCTGTCCCCAGTCTCTCCCAGTCCCTCCCAGTCCCTGTCCCCAGTCTCTCCCAGTCCCTCCCAGTCCCCCCAGTCCCTCTCCCCAGTCCCTCTCCCCAGTCTCTCCCCAGTCCCCCCACTCTCCCCAGTCTCCCCAGTCTCTCCCCGTCCCTCCCCGTCTCTCCCAATCCCTGTCCCCAGTCTCCCCAGTCACACCCCAGTCCCTCCCCGTCCCTCCCAGTCTCTCCCCAGTCCCTCTCCCCAGTCTCTCCCAGTCTCCCCAGTCTCCCCAGTCTATCCCAGTCTCCCCAGTCCCCCCAGTCTCTCCCAGTCCCTGTCCCCAGTCTCCCCAGTCACACCCCAGTCCCTCCCCGTCCCTCCCCGTCCCTCCCAGTCTCCCCAGTCCCCCCAGTCTCTCCCCAGTCTCTCCCCAGTCTCTCCCAGTCTCCCCAGTCTCCCCAGTCTCTCCCAGTCCCTCCAGTGTCCCCAGTCCCTCTCCCCAGTGCCCCCAGTGTCCCCAGTCACTCCCCAGTCCCTCTCCCCAGTGCCCCCAGTGCCCCCAGTCTCTCCCAGTCCCCTCAGTCACTCCCCAGTCACCCTCCAGTCCTCCCAGTCCCTCTCCCCAGTGCCCCCAGTCTCTCCCAGTCCCCCCCATCTCTCCCAGTCCCTGTCCCCAGTCTCCCCAGTCACTCCCCCGTCCCCCCAGTGCCCCCAGTCCCCCTCCCCAGTCCCCCCAGTCCCCCCAGTCCCTCTCCCCAGTCTCCCCAGTCTCTCCCCAGTCTCTCCCAGTCTCCCCACTCTCCCCAGTCCCCCAGTCCCCCCAGTCCCTCTCCCCAGTCTCCCCAGTCTCTCCCCAGTCTCTCCCCAGTCTCCCCGCTCTCCCCACTCTCCCCAGTCCCCCCAGTCCCTCTCCGCAGTCCCTCTCCCCGGTGTCCCCAGTGCCGTTCCGGGCCATGCTGCGCCGTTTCCGTGCCCGTTCTGGCTCGGCCGGGGCTCTGCCGGCGCTCTCGGCCTCGCTGCGCTCCCTGTACCGCTCCAAGCTGCTCCCGGCCGAGCGCTTCTACAACTTCGGCTCCTTCCACTCGCCCCCTCTGCACGACGCCGACTTCGAGGCCAAGCCCCTGGTGCTGGTGCTGGGCCAATATTCCAGCGGGAAAACCTCCTTCATCCAGTACCTGCTGGGGCAGGAGATCCCGGGCTCCCGCCTGGGCCCCGAGCCCAGCCCCGACGGCTTCGTGGCCGTCATGCACGGCCAGGCCGAGGGCATCATCCCCGGCCACGCTCTGCTGGCCGACCCCAGCAAACCCTTCCGCAACCTGGAGCGCTTCGGCAGCGCCTTCCTCAACCGGTGAGGGGACCGGGACGGGGGATCCGGTGGGGGGATCTGGGGGGGGGATCCGGTGAGGGGATCGGGAGGGGGGATCTGGTGGGGGGATCTGGGGGGGGGGATCGGGAGGGGGGAGCTGGTGGGGGGATCCGGTGAGGGGGATCCGGTGAGGGGATCGGGAGGGGGGATTGGGGGAGGATCCGGTGAGGGGGATCCGGTGAGGGGATCGGGAGGGGGGATCAGGAGGGGGGATCCAGTGTGGGGATCGGGAGTGGGGATCTGGGGGGGATCTGGAGAGGGGATCCAGTGTGGGGGTCAGGAGGGGGGATCAGGAGGGGGGATCCAGTGGGGGATCTGGGGGGGGGATCCGGTGAGGGGATCGGGAGGGGGGATCTGGAGGGGGATCCAGGGGGGGGATCGGGAGGGGATCTGGGGAGGGGATCCGGTGGGGGGATCCAGTGTGGGGGTCGGGAGGGGGGATCGGGAGTGGGGATCTGGGGGGGGAGCTGGAGAGGGGATCGGGAGGGGGGATCCAGTGTGGGGATCGGGAGGGGGGATCTGGGGGGAGCTGGTGGGGGGATCTGGTGGGGGGAGCTGGAGAGGGGATCCAGTGTGGGGATCGGGAGGGGGGATCTGGTGGGGGGATCCAGTGTGGGGATCTGGGGGGGGGGGGGGGAGCTGGAGAGGGGATCGGGAGGGGGGATCCAGTGTGGGGATCGGGAGGGGGGATCTGGAGAGGGGATCCAGTGTGGGGATCGGGAGGGGGGATTGGGAGGGGGGATCTGGGGGGGAGATCCGGTGAGGGGATCCGGTGTGGGGATCCGGTGTGGGGATCGGGAGGGGGGAGCTGGGGGGATCTGGGGGGGGATCCAGTGTGGGGATTGGGAGGGGGTAGCTGGGGGGGGGATCCGGTGGGGGGATCAGGAGGGGGGGATCTGGAGAGGGGATCCAGTGTGGGGATCGGGAGGGGGGATCCGGTGAGGGGGATCCAGTGTGGGGATCGGGAGGGGATCTGGGGGGGGGGATCCGGTGAGGGGATCGGGAGGGGGGATCGGGAGGGGGAGCTGGAGAGGGGATCCAGTGTGGGGATCAGGAGTGGGGATCTGGGGGGAGCTGGTGGGGGGATCTGGTGGGGAGAGCTGGAGCAAGATCTGGTGTGGGGATCTGGGATGGGGCCTGGTGTGGGGATCTCAGAGGGATTTGGAGCAAGGATCTGGAGTGGGGATCTGGAGAGGGGATCTGGAGTGGGGATCCAGTGTGAGGATCTGGAGTGGGGATGTGGGATGGGGCCTGGGGTGGGGATCCGGAATAGGATCTGGTGTGGGGATCTCAGAGGGATCTGGGCAGGGGATCCAGTGTGGGGATCTGGAGTGGGGATGTGGGATGGGGCCTGGTGTGGGGATCTCAGAGGGTTCTGGAGAGGGATCTGGAACGGGGATCCAAAATAGGATCTGGTGTGGGGATCTCAGAGGGATCTGGAACGGGATTTGGAGCAAGGATCTGGTGTGGGGATCTGGGATGGGATCTGGAACAGGGATCTGGAGAGGGATCTGGAACAGGATCTGGTGTGGGGTTAGGGTTAGGGTTATGGGATCTGGTGTGGGGATCTGGTGTGGGGATCTGGTGTGGGGATCTGGAACAGGATCTGGTGTGGGGATCTGGAGAAGGGACCTGGAGAGGGATCTGGAGAGGGGATCTGGGCTGGAATCTGGAACAGGATCTAGAGTGGGAACTGGGCTGGGATCTGGGCCAGGATCTGGAGTGGGATCTGGGCTGGGATCTGGGCCAGGATCTGGGCTGGGATCTGGGCCAGGATCTGGAGTGGGATCTCGAGAGGGATCTGGGCTGGGATCTGGGCTGGGATCTGGAACAGGACCTAGAGTGGGATCTGGGCTGGGATCTGGGCTGGGATCTGGGCCAGGATCTGGAGTGGGATCTCGAGAGGGATCTGGGCTGGGATCTGGAGAGGGGATCTGGGCTGGGATCTGGAGAGGGGATCTGGGCTGGGATCTGGGCCAGGATCTGGGCTGGGATCTGGGCTGGGATCTGGGCCAGGATCTGGAGTGGGATCTGGAGAGGGGATCTGGGCTGGGATCTGGGCTGGGATCTGGGCCAGGATCTGGGCTGGGATCTGGGCTGGGATCTGGGCCGGGATCTGGGCTGGGATCTGGGCCAGGATCTGGGCTGGGATCTGGGCTGGGATCTGGACCAGGGTCTACCCTTTTCCCCCCATTTTTCTCCCCTTTTTTCCCCCCATTTTTCCCCTTTTTTTCCATCTTTTTCCCATTTCTCCCCATTTTTCCCCATTTTCCCCCATTTTTTCCCCATTTTTCCCCATTTTTCCCATTTTCCCCCCATTTTCCCCCCATTTTCCACCCTTTTCCCCCCATTTTTCCCATTTTTCCCCATTTTTCCCATTTCCCCCCATTTTCCCCATTTTCCCCATTTTCCCCCCCTTTTCCCCCCGTTTTTCCCATTTTTCCCATTTTCCCCCCGTTTTTCCCATTTTCCCCCCGATTCCCCCCATTTTTCCCCATTTTCCCCCCATTTTCCCATTTTCCCCCATGTCCCCCCCATTTTTCCCATTTTTATCCCCATTTTTCCCATTTCCCCCCCATTTTCCCCCCATTTTTCTCCCCCTTTTCCCCCCATTTTTCCCATTTTCCCCCCATTTTTCCCATTTTCCCCCCGTTTTTCCCCATTCCCCCCGTTTTTCCCCATTTTTCCCATTTTTATCCCTGTTTTTCCCCATTTTCCCCCCATTTTCCCCCCATTTTTCCCATTTTTTCCCATTTTCCCCCCATTTCCCCCCATTTTTTCCCATTTTCCCCCCGTTTCCCCCCATTTTTCCCCGTTTTTCCCCATTTCCCCCCATTTTCCCATTTTCCCCCATTTTCCCCTCATTTTTCCCCATTTTTCCCATTTTCCCCCCGTTTTCCCCCCATTTCCCCCATTTTTCCCCATTTTCCCCCCATTTTTTCCCATTTTTCCCATTTTTATCCCTGTTTTTTCCCATTTCCCCCATTTTTCCCCCCGTTTCCCCCCATTTTCCCCCCGTTTTTCCCCATTTTTGCCATTTTTATCCCTGTTTTTCCCCCTTTTCCCCCCATTTTTCCCATTTTCCCCCCATTTTTCCCATTTTCCCCCCGTTTTTCCCCATTTTCCCCCCGTTTTTCCCCATTTTTCCCATTTTCTCCCCATTTTTCCTGTTTCCCCCCGTTTTTCCCCCCCGTTTTTCCCCATTTTTCCCATTTTCTCCCCTTTTTTCCCGGTTCCCCCCCGTTTTTCCCGGTTTCCCCCCATTTTCCCCCCATTTCCCCCCATTTTCCCCCCATTTTTCCCCATTTTCCCCCCATTTTTCCCCATTTTCCCCCCATTTTTATCCCTGTTTTTTCCCATTTTCCCCCCATTTCCCCCCATTTTTCCCCATTTTTCCCCATTTTTCCCGGTTTCCCCCCATTTTTTCCCGTTTTCCCCCCGTTTTTCCCCATTTTTCCCGGTTTCCCCCCATTTTTTCCCGTTTTCCCCCCGTTTCCCCCCATTTTTCCCGGTTTCCCCCCATTTTTTCCCGTTTTCCCCCCGTTTTTCCCGGTTTCCCGCTGCCCCCCCCGGGATGAGCGAAGCCTCTGGAATTCCGCCCCTCCCCCCCCCGCTCCCGGCCGGGCGGGCGGGGCCGGGGGGGCCAAGGGGGGGCCGAGGGGGGGGTTTGGGGGGGTTTGGGGGGGTTTTAGGGGGGTTCGGGATTTTTTGGGGGGGTTCGGGATTTTTGGGGGATTTTTGGGATTTTTTAGGGTTTTTTTTGGATTTTTTAGGGTTTTTTGGGGGTTTTTTTAGGGGTTTTTTTGGTTTTTTTGTGGTTTTTTAGGGTTTTTTGGGGGGTTTTTTTAGGGGTTTTTTGGGGGGCTTTGGGGGGGTTCGGGATTTTTGGGGAATTTTTGGGGATTTTTGGGGGTTTTTTTTGGGATTTTTTAGGGTTTTTTGGGGGGGTTTTTAGGGGTTTTTTGGGGTTTTTTGGGATTTTTTAGGGTTTTTTGGGGGTTTTTTTTAGGGTTTTTTTGGGGTTTTTTAGGGTTTTTTTGGGGGTTTTTTGGGATTTTTTTAGGGGTTTTTTGGGGTTTTTTTAGGGGTTTTTTGGGGGGGTTTTGGGGACGTTTTGGGGTTTTTGGGGGGGTTTGAGGTTTTTTTTGGGGTTTTGGGGATTTTTGGGGGGGTTTGGGGGGGTTTGGGGATTTTTGGGGGGGGTTGGGATTTTTGGGGTTTTTTTAGGGTTTTTTTGCGGGTTTTTTAGGGTTTTTTTGGGTTTTTTAGGGGTTTTGGGGGGGTTCGGGTTTTTTGGGGGGGGTTTTGGGGGGTTCGGGATTTTTGGGGAATTTTTGGGGATTTTTGGGATTTTTTTTGGGATTTTTGGAGGTTTTTTGGGGTTTTTTTGGGGGGGTTTTTGGGTTTTTTTTTAGGGGTTTTTTAGGGGTTTTTGGGATTTTTTTAGGGGTTTTGGGGGGATTTTGGGGTTCTTTGGGGGGGTTTGGGGGGTTTTGAGATTTTGGGGGGGCTTTGGGATTTTTTGGGGTTTTTTTGGGGTTTTTTGGGGATTTTTTGGGGTTTTTTTGGGGTTTTTTGGGGGTTTTTAGGGGTTTTTTGGGGTTTTTTAGGGGTTTTTAGGGGGGTTTTTGGGGGGGTTTTGAGGGTTTTTTGGGGTTTTGGGGGGGTTTTGGGGATTTTTTGTGGGGGTTTGGGGATTTTGGGGGGTTTTTTGGGGGGTTTTTAGGGGTTTTTTTGGGGTTTTTTTAGGGGTTTTGGGCGGATTTAGGATTTTTTGGGGGGGTTTTGGGGGGGTTTGGGATTTTTGGGGGGTTTTTTTAGGGTTTTTTAGGGGTTTTTTTGGGTTTTTTTAGGGGTTTTGGGGGGATTTAGGGGTTTTTTGGGGGGGTTTTGGGGGGTTTTGAGGGTTTTTGGGGGGGTGTGAGGTTTTTGGGATGTTTCAGGGTTGTTTTTGGGGCTGTTTTTGGGGTATTTTTGGGTTGTTTTTAGGGTATTTTTGGGGTTGTTTTTGGGGGTATTTTTGGGGCTGTTTTTGGGGTGTTTCAGGGTTGTTTTTGGGTTGTTTTTGGGGCTGGTTTTGGGGCTGTTTTTGGGGTGTTTCGGGTTGTTTTTGTGGCTGTTTTTGGGGTATTTTTGGGGCTGTTTTTGGGGTGTTTCGGGTTGTTTTTGGGGTATTTTTGGGGCTGTTTTTGGGGTGTTTCGGGTTGTTTTTGGGGCTGGTTTTGGGGCTGTTTTTGTGTTGTTTTTGGGGTGTTTCAGGGTTGTTTTTGGGGCTGTTTTTGGGGTATTTTTGGGGTTGTTTTTGGGGTGTTTTTGAGGCTGTTTTCGGGTTGTTTTTGGGGCTGTTTTTGGGGTGTTTCAGGGTTGTTTTTGGGGCTGTTTTTGGGGTATTTTTGGGGCTGTTTTTGGGGTGTTTCGGGTTGTTTTTGGGGTGTTTTTGGGGCTGTTTTTGGGTGTTTTGGGGCTGTTTTTTGAGGCTGATTTTGGGGCTGTTTTTGGGGTATTTTTGGGGTTGTTTTTGGGGCTGTTTTTGGGGTGTTTTTGGGGCTGGTTTTGGGGTGTTTTTGAGGCTGTTTTCGGGTTGTTTTTGGGGCTGTTTTTGGGGTGTTTCAGGGTTGTTTTTGGGTTATTTTTGGGGCTGGTTTTGGGGCTGTTTTTGGGGTGTTTCGGGTTGTTTTTGGGGCTGTTTTTGGGGCTGTTTTTGGGGTATTTTTGTGGCTGTTTTTGGGGTGTTTCGGGTTGTTTTTGGGGTGTTTTTGAGGCTGTTTTTGGGGTGTTTCGGGTTGTTTTTGGGGCTGTTTTTGGGGCTGTTTTTGGGGTATTTTTGTGGCTGTTTTTGGGGTGTTTCGGGTTGTTTTTGGGGTGTTTTTGGGGTATTTTTGGGGTGTTTTGGTGGCTGTTTTTGGGGTGTTTTTGGGGCTGTTTTTGGGGTGTTTTGGGGGCTGTTTTTGGGGTGTTTTTGGGGCTGTTTTTGGGGTGTTTCAGGGTTGTTTTTGGGGTGTTTTTGGGGTATTTTTGGGGTGTTTTTGGGGCTGTTTTTGGGGTGTTTTTGGGGCTGTTTTTGGGGTGTTTCAGGTTGTTTTTGGGGCTGTTTTTGGGGTATTTTTGGGGCTGTTTTTGGGGTGTTTCGGGCTGCTTTTGGGGCTGTTTTTGGGGTGCTTCGGGTTGTTTTTGAGGCTGTTTTTGGGGTGTTTCCGGGTTGGTTTTGGGGTGTTTCTGGTTGTTTCTGGGGCTGTTTTTGGGGTGTTTTTGGGGTGTTTTTGGGGCTGTTTTTGGGGCTGGTTTTGGGGTGTTTTTGGGGCTGTTTTTGGGGCTGGTTTTGGGGTATTTCAGGGTTGTTTTTGGGGTGTTTTTGGGGTATTTTTGGGGTGTTTCGGGTTGGTTTTGGGGTTTTTTTTGGGGCTGGTTTTGGGGTGTTTTTGAGGCTGTTTTCGGGGCTGTTTTTGGGGTGTTTCAGGTTGTTTTTGGGGCTGTTTTTGGGGTATTTTTGGGGCTGTTTTTGGAGTGTTTCGGGTTGTTTTTGGGGTATTTTTGGGGTGTTTTCGGGGCTGTTTTTGGGGTGTTTCGGGTTGTTTTTGGGGTGTTTTTGGGGCTGTTTTTGGGGTGTTTCGGGTTGTTTTTGGGGCTGGTTTTGGGGTGTTTTTGGGGCTGTTTTTGGGGTGTTTCGGGGTTTTTTTGGGGTATTTTTGGAGCTGTTTTTGGGGTGTTTCGGGTTTTTGGGGCTGTTTTTGGGGCTGTTTTTGGGGTGTTTTTGGGGTGTTTTTGGGGTATTTTTGGGGCTGTTTTTGAGGCTGTTTTTGGGGCTGTTTTTGGCGCTGTTTTTGGGGTGTTTTGGATTGTTTTTGAGGCTGATTTTGGGGTGTTTTTGTGGCTGTTTTTGGGGTGTTTTTGGGGTGTTTTTGGGGCTGTTTTTGGGGTGTTTCTGGTTGTTTTTGAGGCTGTTTTTGGGGTGTTTCAGGGTTGTTTTTGGGGTATTTTTGGGGTTGTTTTTGGGGCTGTTTTTGGGGTGTTTTTGAGGCTGTTTTTGGGGTGTTTCGGGTTGTTTTTGGGGCTGTTTTTGGGGCTGTTTTTGGGGTATTTCGGGTTGGTTTTGGGGCTGATTTTGGGGCTGTTTTTGGGGTGTTTCGGGTTGTTTTTGGGGTATTTTTGGGGCTGTTTTTGGGGTGTTTCGGGTTGTTTTTGGGGCTGTTTTTGGGGTATTTTTGGGGCTGTTTTTGGGGTGTTTCGGGTTGTTTTTGGGGTGTTTCTGACCCCCCCGGGACGCCCCCAGGTTCGTTTGTGCCACCCTGAACAATCCGGTCCTGGAGAGCATCAGCCTGATCGACACCCCCGGGATCCTGGCGGGGCCCGAGCAGAGGGTCTGCAGGGGTAAGACCCCCCAAAAATCCCCAAAACCCAAAAAAAATCCCCAAAACCCAAAATATCCCCAAAATAAAAAAAACCACCCCAAAACATCCCCAAAAAATCCCCAAAATCCAAAAAAAATCCCCCAAAAATCCCCAAAATCCAAAAAAAATACCCCCAAAATCGCCAAAATCCAAAAAAAAAAATCTCCAAAAAATCCCCAAAATCCAAAAAAAAATCCCTAAAACCCAAAAAAATCCCCAAAATCCAAAAAAAATCCCCAAAACAATCCCCAAAATCCAAAAAAAATCCCCAAAACCCAAAAAAAAATCTCCAAAAAATCCCCAAAATATCCCCAAAAAATCCCCAAAATCCAAAAAAAAACTCCAAAAAATCCTCAAAATCAAAAAAAATCCCCAAAACCCTAAAAATCCCCAAAATCCAAAAAAAATCCCCAAAATCCAGAAAAAAATCCCCCAAAAAATCCCCAAAATCCAAAAAAAATCTCAAATAAATCCAGAAAAAAAAATCCCCCCCAAAATCCCCAAAATCCAAAAAAAACCTCAAAAAAATCCCCAAAATCCAGAAAAAAATCCCCCAAAAAATCCCCAAAATCCAAAAAAAAAATCTCAAAAAAATCCCCAAAATCCAAAAAAAATCCCCAAAACCCAAAAAATCCCCAAAATATCCCCAAAAAATCCCCAAAATCCTAAAAAAATCACCAAAAAATCTCCAAAATCCAGAAAAAAATCTCCAAAAAATCCCCAAAATCCAAAAAAAATCCCCAAAATCCAAAAAAAATCCCCAAAACCCAAAAAAATCCCCAAAATAAAAAAAAAATTTCAAAAAAATCCCCAAAATCAAAAAAAAATCCCCAAAACCCAAAAAAATCCCCAAAATCCCCCAAAAATCCCCAAGAAATCCCCAAAATCCCAAAAAAATCCCCAAAAATCTCCAAAATTAAAGAAAAACCCCAGCAAAAAATCCCCAATTTGATTTGGGTGTTTTGGGGTGTTTTGGGATGGATTTGGGTCATTTTGGGGTGTTTTGGGGGTGTTTTGGGGGGATTTGGGGGGGATTTGGGGAAGATTTGGGGGTTTTGGGGTGTTTTGGGATGGATTTGAGTCATTTTGGGGTGTTTTGGGGAGAATTTTGGGTGTTTTGGGGTGTTTTGGGATGGATTTGGGTCATTTTGGGGTGTTTTGGGGGGATTTTGGGATGGATTTGGGGGGATTTGGGGTGTTTTGGGGTGTTTTGGGGTGTTTTGGGGGGGATTTAGGGTTGTTCCGGACGGATTTTGGGGTGGTTCCGGGTAAATTTGGCAATTCTGCCAAGGATTTGGATGTTCTGGGGTGGTTTAGGGTGTTTTGGGGTGTTTTGGGGGTGTTTTGGGGTGTTTTGGGGGTGTTTTAGGGTGTTTTGGGGTGTTTTGGGGTGTTTTGGGATGGATTTGGGGGGGATTTTGGGGTGTTTTGGGGGGGATTTAGGGTTATTCCAGACGGATTTTGGGGCGGTTCCGGGTAAATTTGGGAATTCTGCCAAGGATTTGGGTGTTTTGGGAGGGATTTGGGGGGGATTTGGGGGGTTTTGGGGGTGTTTTGGGGTGTTTTGGGATGGATTTGGGGGGGATTTGGGGTGTTTTGGGGTGGATTTGGGGTGTTTTGGGGGGGATTTAGGGTTGTTCCAGAGGGATTTTGAGGCGGTTCCGGGTAAATTTGGGAATTCTGCCAAGGATTTGGGTGTTCTGGGGTGTTTTGGGATGGATTTGGGTCATTTTGGGGTGTTTTGGGGTGTTCTGGGGTGTTTTGGGATGGATTTGGGGTGTTTTGGGGTGTTTTGGGGAGGATTTGGGGTTGTTCCAGACGGATTTTGAGGCGGTTCCGGGTAAATTTGGGAATTCTGCCAAGGATTTTGGTGTTTTGGGGTGTTTTAGGGTGTTTTGGGGTGTTTTGGGATGGATTTGGGGTGGATTTGGGGTGTTTTGGGGTGTTTTGGGATGGGTTTGGGGTGTTTTGGGGTGTTTTGGGGAGGATTTAGGGTTGTTCCAGACGGATTTTGGGGCGGTTCCGGGTAAATTTGGGAATTCTGCCAAGGATTTTGGTGTTTTGGGGTGTTTTAGGGTGTTTTGGGGTGTTTTGGGATGGATTTGGGGTGGATTTGGGGTGTTTTGGGGTGTTTTGGGATGGGTTTGGGGTGTTTTGGGGTGTTTTGGGGAGGATTTAGGGTTGTTCCAGAGGGATTTTGAGGCGGTTCCGGGTAAATTTGGGAATTCTGCCAAGGATTTGGGTGTTTTGGGACAGATTTGGGGGGGATTTGGGGCAGATTTGGGGGGGATTTGGGGCAGATTTGGGGTGTTTTGGGTGTTTTGGGGGGGATTTAGGCTTGTTCCGGACGGATTTTGAGGCGGTTCCGGGTAAATTTGGGAATTCTGCCAAGGATTTTGGTGCTTTGGGGGGGATTTGGGGAGGATTTGGGTGTTTTGGGATGGATTTGGGGTGTTTTGGGGTGTTTTGGGGTGTTCTGGGGTGTTTTGGGATGGATTTGGGGTGTTTTGAGGTGTTTTGGGGGGGATTTAGGGTTGTTCCGGACAGATTTTGGGGCGGTTCCGGGTAAATTTGGGAATTCTGCCAAGGATTTGGGTGTTTTGGGGGGTTTTGGGGTGTTTTGGGGGGATTTGGGGTGTTTTGGGACGGATTTGGGGTGTTTTGGGGTGTTTTGGGGAGGATTTAGGGTTGTTCCAGAGGGATTTTGGGGCGGTTCCGGGTAAATTTGGGAATTCTGCCAAGGATTTGGGTGTTCTGGGGTGTTTTAGGGTGTTTTGGGGTGTTTTGGGGTGTTTTGGGGTGTTTTGGGTGTTTTGGGGTGTTTTGGGGAGGATTTAGGGTTGTTCTGGACTGATTTTGAGGCGGTTCCGGGTAAATTTGGGAATTCTGCCAAGGATTTGGGTGTTTTGGGGGGATTTGGGGGGGATTTTGGGGATTTGGGTGTTTTGGGGAGGATTTGGGTTGTTTTGAGGTGTTTTGGGGAGGATTTGGGGTTGTTCCAGATGGATTTTGGGGCGGTTCTGGGTAAATTTGGGAATTCTGCCAAGGATTTGGGTGTTTTGGGGGGGATTTGGGTGTTTTGGGGTGTTTTGGGATGGATTTTGGGGGATTTGGGGTGTTTTGGGATGGATTGGGGTGTTTGGGGTGTTTTGGGGTGTTTTGGGATGGATTTGGGGTGTTTTGGGGTGTTTTGGCGTGTTTTGGGATGGATTTGGGGTGTTTTGGGGTGTTTTGGGGTGTTTTTGGACGGATTTGGGTTGTTTTGAGGTGTTTTGGGGAGGATTTAGGCTTGTTCCAGACGGATTTTGGGGCGGTTCCGGGTAAATTTGGGAATTCTGCCAAGGATTCGGGTGTTTTGGGGTGTTTTAGGGTGTTTTGGGATGGATTTGGGGTGTTTTGGGATGGATTTGGGGGTGTTTTGGGGTGTTTTGGGGTGTTTTGGGGTGTTTTGGGGTGTTTTGGGATGGATTTGGGGTGTTTTGGGGTGTTTTGGGGGGGATTTGGGGTTGTTCCAGACGGATTTTGGGGCGGTTCCGGGTAAATTTGGGAATTCTGCCAAGGATTTGGGTGTTCTGGGGTGTTTTAGGGTGTTTTGGGGAGGATTTGGGGTGTTTTGGGGTGTTTTGGGATGGATTTGGGGTGTTTTGAGGTGTTTTGGGGAGGATTTAGGGTTGTTCCAGACGGATTTTGAGGCGGTTCCGGGTAAATTTGGGAATTCTGCCAAGGATTTTGGTGTTTTGGGGGGATTTGGGGGGGATTTTGGGGGTTTGGGTTGTTTTGGGATGGGTTTGGGGTGTTTTGGGGTGTTTTGGGGAGGATTTAGGGTTGTTCCAGACGGATTTTGAGGCGGTTCCGGGTAAATTTGGGAATTCTGCCAAGGATTTGGGTGTTTTGGGGTGTTTTAGGGTGTTTTGGGGTGTTTTGGGGGGGTTTGGGGGGGATTTGGGTGTTTTGGGATGGATTTGGGGGTGTTTTGGGGAGGATTTGGGGTGTTTTGGGGTGTTTTGGGGAGGATTTGGGGTGTTTTGGGATGGATTTGGGGGTGTTTTGGGGTGTTTTGGGGAGGATTTGGGGTGTTTTGAGGTGTTTTGGGGGGGATTTAGGGTTGTTCTGGACTGATTTTGAGGCGGTTCCGGGTAAATTTGGGAATTCTGCCAAGGATTTGGGTGCCAGAGGGGCGGGGCCGGCCCCGAATTCCCGGGAATTTCGCCAATTTTCCAGGCGGGGCCGAACCCCCCCGGGACCCCCCCCGGGCCCCTCCCCCCGCTTCCTCCCCCACCCCAAAATCGGCGGCGGCTGCCAAGGGAGGGGTGGGGGAGGGGCCGGGAGTGGGGGGAGGGGTGGGAAAAGGGGGAGGGGTGGGAAAAGGAGGGGGAGGGAAAGTTTTGGGATGGGGGTTGGGAATTAAATCGGGATTATTTGGGGATTTTGGGGTTTTTTGGGGGGGTTTTTGGGGGGGTTTTGGGGATTTTTTGGGGATTTTTTGGGAATTTTGGGATTTTTTGGGGATTTTTTTGGGATTTTTGGGGGATTATTTGGGGATTTTGGGGTTTTTTTGGGGGGTTTTCGGGGGGGTTTTGGGGATTTTTTGGGGAATTTTGGGATTTTTGGGGGCATTTTTGGGGGGGATTTTTTTTTGAATTTTTTGGGGATTTTTTGGGGATTTTTTTGGGATTTTTTTGGGGATTTTTTGGGGGATTATTTGGAATTTTGGGGTTTTTTGGGGGGGTTTTTGGGGGGGTTTTGGGGATTTTTTTGGGGAATTTTGGGATTTTTGGGGGGGGATTTTTTTGGGATTTTTTTGGGGATTTTTTGGGATTATTTAGGATTTGGGGTGGATTTTTGGGGGGGGGGATTTTTTGGGGATTATTTGGGGATTTTGGGGGGATTTTTTTGGGGATTTTTGGGGATTATTTAGGATTTTTTTGGGATTTTGGGGGGATTTTTTTGGGAATTTTTGGGGATTTTTTTGGGATTTTTTGGGATTTTTTTGGGATTTTTTGGGATTTTTTGGGGGATGTTTTGGGATTATTTAGGATTTGGGGTGGATTTTTGGGGGGGGATTTTTTGGGGATTATTTGGGGATTTTTGGGTGATTTGTTTTGGGATTTTTTGGGATTTTTGGGGGAATTTTTGGGGATTTTTTGGGATTTTTTGGGGATTTTTGGGGGATTTTTGGGGGGATATTTTGGGATTATTTGGGGATTTTGGGTGGATTTTTTGGGGGGGGATTTTTTTGGGATTATTTGGGGATTTTGGGGGGATTTTTTGGGAATTTTTGGGGGATTATTTAGGATTTTTGAGGGATTTTTTGGGATTTTTTGGGGGATGTTTTGGGATTATTTAGGACTTGGGGGGATTTTTGGGGGGATTATTTGAGGATTTTGGGTGGATTTTTGGGGGGGGATTTTTTTGGGATTTTTTGGGGGATTTTTTTGGGGATTTTTTGGGGGATTTTTTTGGGAATTTTTTGGGGATTTTTTTGGGATTTTTTTGGGAATTTTTTTGGGATTTTTTGGGGGATTTTTTGGGGATTTTGGGGATTTTTTGGGGGATTATTTGGGATTTTGGGGTTTTTTTGGGGGGTTTTTGGGGGGTTTTTGGGGATTTTTTTGGGAATTTGGGATTTTGGGGGGTTTTTTTGGGGGGGATTTTTTGGGAATTTTTTGGGGATTTTTTGGGGATTTTTTGGGGATTTTTTGGGGGATTTTTTTGGGGATTTTTTTTGGATTTTTTGGGATTATTTGGGGATTTTTGGGGATTTTTTAGGGGATTTTTTTGGGATTATTTAGGATTTTTGGGGGATTTTTTGGGGATTTTTTGGGGATTTTTGGGGATTTTTTGGGGATTTTTTTGGGATTTTTTTGGGACTTTTTTGGGATTTTTTGGGGGATGTTTTGGGATTTTTTGGGATTATTTAGGATTTTGGGTGGATTTTTTGGGGGGGATTTTTTGGGGATTATTTGGGGATTTTGGGGGGATTTTTTTGGGGATTTTTTGGGATTATTTAGGATTTTT
Source organism: Cyanistes caeruleus (assembly GCF_971803275.1). Classification (NCBI taxonomy): domain Eukaryota; kingdom Metazoa; phylum Chordata; class Aves; order Passeriformes; family Paridae; genus Cyanistes; species Cyanistes caeruleus. The sequence continues at coordinate 1,263,707 of NC_141739.1, forward strand.
TTGGATTTTGGGGGGATTTTTTTGGGAATTTTTGGGGATTTTTTTTTGATTTTTTTGGGATTTTTTGGGATTTTTTTGGGATTTTTTGGGATTTTTTGGGGGATGTTTTGGGATTTTTTGGGATTATTTAGGATTTTGGGTGGATTTTTTGGGGGGGATTTTTTGGGGATTATTTGGGGATTTTGGGTGGATTTTTGGGGGGATTTTTTGGGATTATTTAGGATTTTGGGGGGATTATTTGGGGATTTTGGGGGGATTTTCGGGGGGGGATTTTTTGGGGATTATTTGGGGATTTTTGGGGGATTTTTTGGGGGATTTTTTGGGATTATTTAGGATTTTTTGGGGATTTTTTTTGGATTTTCTTGGGATTTTTGGGGGATTTTTGGGGGATGTTTTGGGATTATTTAGGATTTTTGGGGGATTTTTGGGGGGGATTATTTGGGGATTTTTGGGGGATTTTTTGGGGAATTTTTTGGGATTATTTAGGATTTTTGGGGGATTTTTTGGGGGGGATTATTTGGGGATTTTGGGGGATTTTTTGGGGGGATTTTTGGGGCATTTTTTGGGGGGATTTTTTGGGATTTTTTGGGGATTTTCTTGGGATTTTTTGGGGGATGTTTTGGGATTATTTAGGATTTTGGGGGGATTTTTGGGGGGGATTATTTGGGGATTTTTGGGGGATTTTTGGGGGGATTTTTTGGGGATTATTTGGGGATTTTGGGGGATTTTTTGGGGATTTTTTGGGATTATTTAGGATTTTTTGGGGATTTTTTGGGGAATTTTTTGGGATTTTTTTGGGATTTTTTGGGATTTTTTGGGGGATGTTTTGGGATTATTTAGGATTTGGGGTGGATTTTTGGGGGGGATTTTTTGGGGATTATTTGGGGATTTTTGGGTGATTTGTTTTGGGATTTTTTGGGATTTTTTGGGGAATTTTTGGGGATTTTTTGGGGATTATTTGGGGATTTTTGGGGGATTTTTTGGGGAATTTTTTTGGGATTATTTAGGATTTTTGAGGGATTTTTTGGGATTTTTTGGGGGATGTTTTGGGATTATTTAGGATTTGGGGGGATTTTTGGGGGGATTATTTGAGGATTTTGGGTGGATTTTTTGGGGGGGATTTTTTGGGGATTATTTGGGGATTTTTTGGGAATTTTGGGGGATTTTTTTGGGATTTTTTGGGGGATGTTTTGGGATTTTTTGAGATTATTTAGGATTTTAGGGTGAATTTTTTGGGGGGGGATTTTTTGGGGATTATTTGGGGATTTTGGGGGGATTTTTTTTGGGATTTTTTGGGATTATTTAGGATTTTTTGGGGATTTTGGGGGGATTTTTTTTGGGATTTTTTGGGGATTTTTTGGGGATTATTTGGGGATTTTGGGGGATTTTTTTGGGGATTTTTTGGGATTATTTAGGATTTTTGGGGGATTTTTTTGGATTTTTTTGGGATTTTTTGGGGGATGTTTTGGGATTATTTAGGATTTTGGGTGGATTTTTTGGGGGGGGGATTATTTGGGGATTTTGGGGGATTTTTTTTGGGATTTTATGGGGTTTTTTTGGGGATTTTTTGGGGATTATTTGGGGATTTTTTTGGGATTTTGGGGGGATTTTTGGGGGATTTTTTGGGGGATGTTTTGGGATTTTTTTGAGATTATTTAGGATTTTAGGGTGAATTTTTGGGGGGAGATTTTTTGGGGATTATTTGGGGATTTTTTGGGATTTTTTGGGATTTTTTTTTGGAATTTTTGGGGATTTTGGGGGAATTTTTTTGGGATTTTTTTGGGATTTTTTGGGATTTTTTGGGGGATGTTTTGGGATTTTTTGGGATTATTTAGGATTTTTGGGGGATTTTTTGGGGATTTTTTTGGATTATTTAGGATTTTTGGGGGATTTTTTGGGGATTTTTTTTGGAATTTTTGGGGATTTTGGGGGAATTTTTTTGGGATTTTTTTGGGATTTTTTGGGGGGTTTTTTGGGATTTTTTTGGGATTTTTTGGGATTATTTAGGATTTTTGGGGGATTTTTTGGGGATTTTTTTGGGGATTTTTGGGGATTTGGGGAATTTTTTTTATTTCGGGGGGATATTTTGGAATTATTTGGGGATATTTTGGGATTATTTTGGATTATTTGGGATTTGGGGGGAGTTTTTGGGAATTTTTTTTGATTATTTGGGGATTATTTGGAATTTGGGGCTGGATTTAGGGTTTTCCACTGGAATTTGGGGCTGGATTTAGGATTTTCCACCGGGATTTTGGGCTGGATTTAGGGTTTTCCATTGGAATTTGGGGCTGGATTTAGGGTTTTCCATCATAATTTTGGGATCCAATCCCATTTTCCCTCAGCCCACGACTTCCTGGCCGTGCTGCGCCGGTTCTTGGGGTGGATTATTTGGGATTATTTGGGATTAATTTGGGATTAGAGCTGGATTTAGGGTTTTCCATTGGGATTTTGGGCTGGATTTAGGGTTTTCCATTGGAATTTTGGGCTGGATTTAGGGTTTTCCACTGGGATTTAGGGCTGGATTTAGGGTTTTCCATTGGAATTTTGGTCTGGATTTAGGGTTTTCCATTGGAATTTTGGGCTGGATTTAGGGTTTTCCATTGGAATTTTGGGATCCAATCCCATTTTTCCCTCAGCCCACGACTTCCCGGCCGTGCTGCGCTGGTTCTTGGGGTGGATTATTTGGGATTAATTTATGATTTGGGATTATTTGGGATTATTTGGGATTTAGGGCTGGATTTAGGGTTTTCCATTGGAATTTTGGGCTGGATTTAGGGTTTTCCACTGGGATTTTGGGATCCAATCCCATTTTCCCTCAGGCTACGACTTCCCGGCCGTGCTGCGCTGGTTCTAGGGGTGGATGATTTGGGATTATTTGGGATTATTTGGGATTATTTGGGATTATTTTGGGTTTTCCCCCGGGATTTTGGGATCTTTCCCCAGGCTACGACTTCCCGGCCGTGCTGCGCCCGTTCTTGGGGTGGATTATTTGGGATTATTTTGGAATTTGGGATTATTTGGGATTAATTTGGGATTATTTTGGGTTTTCCACCGGGATTTTGGGATCTTTCCCCAGGCTACGACTTCCCGGCCGTGCTGCGCTGGTTCTTGGGGTGGATGATTTGGGATTAATTTGGGATTAGGGCTGGATTTAGGGTTTTCCATTGGAATTTAGGGCTGGATTTAGGGTTTTCCATTGGAATTTGGGGCTGGATTTAGCGTTTTCCACTGGGATTTTGGGATCTTTCCCCAGGCTACGACTTCCCGGCCGTGCTGCGCTGGTTCTTGGGGTGGATTATTTGGGATTAATTTGGGATTAATTTGGGATTTAGGGTTTTCCATTGGAATTTTGGGATCCAATCCCATTTTTCCCTCAGCCCACGACTTCCCGGCCGTGCTGCGCTGGTTTTTACAACGGATTATTTGGGATTAATTTGGGATTTTGGGCTGGATTTAGGGTTTTCCATTGGAATTTGGGGCTGGATTTAGGGTTTTCCATTGGAATTTTGGGTTGGATTTAGGGTTTTCCATTGGAATTTGGGGCTGGATTTAGGGTTTTCCACCGGGATTTTGGGATCTTTCCCTCAACCCACGACTTCCCGGCCGTGCTGCGCCGGTTCTTGGGGTGGATTATTTGGGATTAATTTGGGATTTTGGATTATTTGGAATTATTTGGGATTATTTGGGATTAATTTGGGATTATTTATTGGAATTTTGGGATCTTTCCCCAGGCTACGACTTCCCGGCCGTGCTGTGCCGGTTCTTGGGGTGGATTATTTGGGATTAATTTGGGATTTTGGATTATTTGGGATTATTTTGGGATTATTTTGGGATTATTTTGGGATTTTGGGCTGGATTTAGGTTTTTCCACCATAATTTTGGGATCCAATCCCATTTTCCCTCAGCCCACGACTTCCCGGCCGTGCTGCGCCGGTTCTTGGGGTGGATTATTTGGGATTATTTTGGAATTTGGGATTATTTGGGATTATTTGGGTTTTCCATTGGAATTTTGGGATCTTTCCCCAGGCTACGACTTCCCGGCCGTGCTGCGCCGGTTCTTGGGGTGCATTATTTGGGATTAATTTATGATTTGGGATTATTTGGGATTATTTGGGATTTGGGCTGGATTTAGGGTTTTCCACCGGGATTTTGGGCTGGATTTAGCGTTTTCCACCGGGATTTTGGGATCTTTCCCCAGGCTACGACTTCCCGGCCGTGCTGCGCTGGTTCTTGGGGTGGATTATTTGGGATTATTTGGGATTATTTGGGATTAATTTGGGATTATTTTGGGTTTTCCACCGGGATTTTGGGATCTTTCCCCAGGCTACGACTTCCCGGCCGTGCTGCGCTGGTTCGCCGAGCGCTCGGACCTGGTGATCCTCCTCCTGGACGCCGAGCACCTGGAGATCTCTGCCGAGCTGTCGGCGGCGCTGGCGGCGCTGCGGGGCCACGAGGAGAAGCTGCGGCTGGTGCTGAACAAGGCGGACGCGGTGGCGCCGCAGCGGCTGCTGCGCGTCTACGGGGCGCTGATGTGGGGCCTGGGCCGCGCCCTGGGCGCCCCCGAGGTGCTGCGGGTGTTCCTGGGCTCCCTCTGGGCGCGGCCGCTGCGCCACGCCGAGCACCGGCGCCTCTTCCAGCGCGAGGAGAGGGATCTGTTCCGGGAGATCCGGGCGCTGCCGCGCCACGCCGCCACGCGCAAGGTCAACGAGCTGGTGAAGAGGGCGCGGCTCGTCAAGGTGAGAGGAGATCCACTGGGGGGATCCACTGGGGGGATCCACTGGGGGGATCCACTGGGGATCAGTCTACTGGGGATCGATCGACTGGGGGATCCGCTGGGGGGATCCACTGGGTTGGGAATGGCTTGGAGATCCCCAAGGTCAACGAGCTGGTGAAGAGGGCGAGGCTCGTCAAGGTGAGGGGGAGATCCACTGGGGGGATCCACTGGGGGGATCCACTGGGGGGATCCACTGGGGGGATCCACTGGGGATCGATCCACTGGGGGATCTCTCTCCTGGGGCTGGAGATCCCCAAGGTCAACGAGCTGGTGAAGAGGGCGCGGCTCGTCAAGGTGAGAGGGGGATCCACTGGGGGGATCCACTGGGTTGGGAATGGGTTGGAGATCCCCAAGGTCAACGAGCTGGTGAAGAGGGTGCGGCTCGTCAAGGTGAGGGGGAGAGAGGGATCCACTGGGGGGATCCACTGGGGGGATCGATCGACTGGGGGATCTCTCTCCTGGGGCTGGAGATCCCCAAGGTCAACGAGCTGGTGAAGAGGGCGCGGCTCGTCAAGGTGAGGGGGGATCGACTGGGGGGATCCACTGGGGGGATCCACTGGGGGATCCACTGGGGATCAGTCTACTGGGGCTGGAGATCCCCAAGGTCAACGAGCTGGTGAAGAGGGCGCGGCTCGTCAAGGTGAGGGGGGGAGAGGGATCCTCTGGGGGGATCCACTGGGGGGATCCACTGGGGGGATCCACTGGGGGGATCCACTGGGGATCAATCGACTGGGGGATCCACTGGGGGGATCGATCGACTGGGGGATCTCTCTGCTGGGGCTGGAGATCCCCAAGGTCAACGAGCTGGTGAAGAGGGCGCGGCTCGTCAAGGTGAGGGGGGGAGGGATCCACTGGAGATCGATCGACTGGGGGGATCCACTGGGGGGATCCACTGGGGATCAATCGACTGGGGGATCTATCTCTTGGGACTGGAGATCCCCAAGGTCAACGAGCTGGTGAAGAGGGCGCGGCTCGTCAAGGTGAGAGGGGGAGAGGGATCCACCGGGGGATCCACTGAGGGGATCGATCGACTGGGGATCGATCCACTGGGGGATCTGCTGGGGGGATCCACTGGGGATCTATCTCTTGGGGGATCTCTCTCCTGGGGCTGGAGATCCCCAAGGTCAACGAGCTGGTGAAGAGGGCGAGGCTCGTCAAGGTGAGGGGGAGATCGATCAACTGGGGGGATCCACTGGGGGGGATCCACTGGGGGGGTCGATCTACTGGGGGGATCCACTGGGGATCAATCGACTGGGGGATCTATCTCTTGGGATTGGAGATCCCCAAGGTCAACGAGCTGGTGAAGAGGGCGCGGCTCGTCAAGGTGAGGGGGGGAGGGATCCACTGGGGGGATCCACTGGGGGGATCGACTGGGTTGGGAATGGGTTGGAGATCCCCAAGGTCAACGAGCTGGTGAAGAGGGCGCGGCTCGTCAAGGTGAGAGGAGATCCACTGGGGGGATCCACTGGGGGGATCCACTGGGGGATCCACTGGGGATCAGTCTACTGGGGCTGGAGATCCCCAAGGTCAACGAGCTGGTGAAGAGGGCGCGGCTCGTCAAGGTGAGAGGGGAGGGATCCACTGGGGGGATCCACTGGGGGGATCCACTGGGGGATCCACTGGGTTGGGAATGGGTTGGAGATCCCCAAGGTCAATGAGCTGGTGAAGAGGGCGCGGCTCGTCAAGGTGAGGGGGAGGGGGATCGACTGGGGGGATCGACTGGGGATCGATCGACGGGGGGATCCACTGGGGGATCAATCGACTGGGGGATCTCTCTCCTGGGATTGGAGCTCCCCAAGGTCAACGAGCTGGTGAAGAGGGCGAGGCTCGTCAAGGTGAGAGGGGAGGGATCCACTGGAGATCGAACGACTGGGGGGATCCACTGGGGGGATCCACTGGGGGGATCCACTGGGGATCGATCCACTGGGGGGATCCACTGGGTTGGGAATGGATTGGAGATCCCCAAGGTCAACGAGCTGGTGAAGAGGGCGCGGCTCGTCAAGGTGAGGGGGGGGATCCACTGGGGGGATCCACTGGGGGGATCCATTGGGGGGATCCACTGGGGGATCGACTGGGGATCTCCTGGGGGATCTCTCTTCTGGGGCTGGAGATCCCCAAGGTCAACGAGCTGGTGAAGAGGGCGCGGCTCGTCAAGGTGAGGGGGGGTGGGATCCACTGGGGGGATCCACTGGGGGGGATCCACTGGGGGGATCCACTGGGGATCGATCTCTCTCCTGGGATTGGAGATCCCCAAGGTCAACGAGCTGGTGAAGAGGGCGCGGCTCGTCAAGGTGAGAGGGGGAGGGATCCACTGGGGGGATCCACTGGGGGATCCACTGGGGGGATCCACTGGGGGATCTCTCTGACCAGGGGGATATCTCTCTCCGGTGGGATCTCTCTCCTGGGGGATCTCCTGGGGTTGGGAATGGATTGGCGATTCCCCCCGGGGTTTGGGGGATCTCCAGGGATCCCCAGGGATCTCCAGGGATCTCCAGGGATCTCCAGGGAATCCCAAGGTTCTTTGGGGATCCCCAGGGACTGAAGCGATTCCAGGGTTCACTGAACCTCCCCCTGATCCCTCCAGGATCCCCTGGGGATCCCGGGATCCCCTGGAGCTCCTGCGGGGATCCCTGGAGATCCCACGGGGGGGACCCTTCAGAGCCTCCCCGAGACCGTGGGATCTCCCTGGGGGGATCCAGGGGGGTCTTTGTGATCCCCGGAGGGATCCGGCGGGATCCGGTCGATCCCACGGCCGTCCCCGGGCAGGTGCACGGGGGATCTCCCGGGGTTTGGGATCCCTGGGGGGATCCCGGGGGATCCAGTGGATCCCACGGCCGTCCCCGGGCAGGTGCACGCGGGATGTCCTGGGGTTTGGGATCTTTGGGGGATCCCCACAGGGATCCGGCGGGATCCGGTCGATCCCACGGCCGCCCCCGGGCAGGTGCATGCGGGATCTCCCTGGGGTTTGGGATCTTTGGGGGATCCCTGGGGGGGATCCGGTGGATCCCACGGCCGTCCCCGGGCAGGTGCACGCGCTGATCCTGTCGCGGCTGCAGCGGGAGCTGCCGGCGCTGCCGGGGTTGGGATCTTTGGGGGATCCCAGTGGATCCGGTGGATCCAGTGGATCCCACGGCCGTCCCCGGGCAGGTGCACGCGCTGATCCTGTCGCGGCTGCAGCGGGAGCTGCCGGCGCTGCTCGGGAGCCGCGGCCGCCGCAAGCGCCTGATCCAGCGGCTGCCGGAGCTGCTGGCCCAGATCCAGAGCGAGCAGCAGATCCCGGCCGGGGAGATCCCCGACTGCGCCCGGCTGCAGGTGACGGGGATCGGGGGGAGCCGGGGGGGAATCCGGGGGGATCTGGGGGATCTGGAGGGATCCAGGGGGATCTGGGGGGGGATCTGGAGGGATCCAAGGGGATCTGGGGGGGTCCGGGGGGGTTTGGGGGGGATCTGGGGAATCCTGGGGGGGGGGATCTGGGGGGATTTGGGGGGTCTGGAGGGATCCAGGGGGATCTGGGGGGCATCTGGGGGGGGCTGGGAGGGATCTGGGGGGGGTTTTATGGGGATCCGGGGGGATCTGGGGAATCCTGGGGGGAGATCCAGGGGGATTTGGGCGATCTGGAGGGATCCAGGGGGATCTGGGGGGGGATCTGCGGGGATTTGGGGGGTCTGGAGGGATCTGGGGGGGATCTGGGTGGGTTTGGAGGGATCCAAGGGGATCTGGGGGGGGGATCTGGGGGGATCCAGGGGGATCTGGGGGGATCCGGGGGGGTTTGGGGGGGATCTGGGGAATCCTGGGGGGTGGGATCTGGGGGGATCCGGGGGGTCTGGAGGGATCCAGGGGGATCTGGGGGGATCCAGGGGGGATCCGGGGGGGTTTTATGGGGATTTGGGGGGGATCTGGGGAATCCTGGGGGGAGATCCAGGGGGATTTGGGGGATCTGGAGGGATCCAAAGGGATCCGGGGGGGATCTGGGTGGGTTTGGGGGGATCCAGGGGGATCTGGGGGGGATCTGGGGGGGGATTTGGGGGGATCCAGGGGGATCTGGGGGGGATCTGGGGGGGGATTTGGGGGGATCCAGGGGGCTTTGGGGGGATGGGGGGGGGGTTGGTGCTCTGAGGGGGTTTTGGGGGATCTGAGGGGGTTTTGGGGGATCTGAGGGGGTTTTTGGGGGGATCTGAGGGGGTTTTTGAGGATCTGAGAGGGTTTTTGGGGATCTGAGGGGGTTTTTGGGGGGATCTGAGGGGGTTTTTGGGGGGATCTGAGGGGTTTTTTGGGGGGATCTGAGGGGTTTTTTTGAGGATCTGAGGGGGTTTTTGGGGCGTTTCCTCGCCTGTTTTCAATCTACCAACCCCCTCTGTGACTCCTCACCCCCCCCTCTCCACCCCACCCCACCCATCCCCACCTCCCCTGCTTTTTCCATTCCCCCCACACCCCCCAGGAGCAGCTCCTGGCCCGGGACCTCTCCAAACTGCCCGGCCCCAACCGGCGCCTGCTGGAGAGGCTGGACGAGCTCCTCACCCGCGACCTCCCCTCCCTCACCCCTCTGCTGACCCCCACCACGCCCGGCGCCCGCGGCGGCGCCCTGGACGCGCCCCCGGCGCCCTTCACCGACTCCGACGACTCCGACAACGACGACGACGACGACGACGACGACGAGTGGGTGGTGATGAAGGACAAAGCCAAATACGACGAGATTTTCTACGGGCTGGCGCCCAACGGGGGGAAGCTGAGCGGGCGCAGGGCCAAGGGCTGGATGGTGAGCAGCAAACTGCCCAGCTCGGTGCTGGGAAGGATCTGGAAGCTCAGCGACGTGGACAGGGATGGGATGCTGGACCACGAGGAGTTCGCCTTGGCCGGGCACCTGATCGGGGTCAAGCTGGAGGGACGGGGGCTGCCGGAGGATTTGCCGCCGCGCTTGGTGCCGCCGTCCAAGAGGAGGCCAAAGGGCTCGGCCGAGTGAGAGGGGGAAAAAAGGAAAGGGCTGTTGTTGGGGGTGAAAATCCGGCAATAAAACCGGGAATGGAATCCAAAATCCCAGCCCCAAAACTGGGAATGGAATCCAAAAAACTCAGCCCCAAAACCGGGAATGGAATCAAAAAACTCAGCCCCAAAACCAGGCAAGAAATCGCCGTCATCCATCCCAAAACCAGGCACGAAATTCCCATTATTCACCCCAAAACCAGGCGTGAAATCCAAAAACTCAGCCCCAAAACTGGGCATGGAATCCAAAAACTCAGCCCCAAAAACAGGAATGAAATCCCATCATCCACCCCAAAAACCCAGCAACAAAACCAGGAATGAAATCCCATCATCCACCCCAAAAAAACACGAAATCCCCGTTCTTCACCCCAAAAACCCAGCAATAAACCCAGGCATGAAACAAAAACCCCCAACCCCAAATCGGTCAGGAAATCCCCGTTCTTCACCCCAAACCCCAGCCCCAAATCGGTCAGGAAATCCCCGTTCTTCACCCCAAACCCCAGCCCCAAATCGGTCAGGAAATCCCCGTTCTTCACCCCAAAACCCAGCCCCAAATCGGTCAGGAAATCCCCGTTCTTCACCCCAAACCCCAGCCCCAAATCGGACAGGAAGCCCAAGATGCAGCCCCAGCAGCGGGCGAGCAGCAAACTGCCCAGCTCGGTGCTGGGAAGGATCTGGAAGCTCAGCGACGTGGACAGGGATGGGATGCTGGACCACGAGGAGTTCGCCTTGGCCGGGCACCTGATCGGGGTCAAGCTGGAGGGACGGGGGCTGCCGGAGGATTTGCCGCCGCGCTTGGTGCCGCCGTCCAAGAGGAGGCCAAAGGGCTCGGCCGAGTGAGAGGGGGGAAAAAGGAAAGGGCTGTTGTTGGGGGTGAAAATCCGGCAATAAAACCGGGAATGGAATCAAAAAAACCGGCCCCAAAACCGGGAATGGAATCCAAAAACTCAGCCCCAAAACCGGGAATGGAATCCAAAAACTCAGCCCCAAAACTGGGCATGGAATCAAAAAACTCAGCCCCAAAACCAGGCAAGAAATCGCCGTCATCCATCCCAAAACCAGGCACGAAATTCCCATTATTCACCCCAAAACCCGGCGTGAAATCCAAAAACTCAGCCCCAAAACTGGGCATGGAATCCAAAAACTCAGCCCCAAAACCGGGCATGGAATCCAAAATCTCAGCCCCAAAACCGGGAATGGAATCCAAAAACTCAGCCCCAAAAGTGGTCAGGAAATCCCCGTTATTCAACCCAAAACCCAGCAACAAAACCAGGAATGAAATCCCATCATCCACCCCAAAAAACCACGAAATCCCCGTTCTTCACCCCAAACCCCAGCCCCAAATCGGTCAGGAAATCCCCGTTCTTCACCCCAAACCCCAGCCCCAAATCGGTCAGGAAATCCCCGTTCTTCACCCCAAACCCCAGCCCCAAATCGGTCAGGAAATCCCCGTTCTTCACCCCAAACCCCAGCCCCAAATCGGTCAGGAAATCCCCGTTCTTCACCCCAAACCCCAGCCCCAAATCGGTCAGGAAATCCCCGTTCTTCACCCCAAAAAACAGCCCCAAATCGGTCAGGAAATCCCCGTTCTTCACCCCAAACCCCAGCCCCAAATCGGTCAGGAAATCCCCGTTCTTCACCCCAAACCCCAGCCCCAAATCGGTCAGGAAATCCCCGTTCTTCACCCCAAACCCCAGCCCCAAATCGGTCAGGAAATCCCCGTTCTTCACCCCAAACCCCAGCCCCAAATCGGTCAGGAAATCCCCGTTCTTCACCCCAAACCCCAGCCCCAAATCGGTCAGGAAATCCCCGTTCTTCACCCCAAACCCCAGCCCCAAATCAGTCAGGAAATCCCCGTTCTTCACCCCAAACCCCAGCCCCAAATCGGTCAGGAAGCCCAAGATGCAGCCCCAGCAGCGGGTGAGCAGCAAACTGCCCAGCTCGGTGCTGGGAAGGATCTGGAAGCTCAGCGACGTGGACAGGGATGGGATGCTGGACCACGAGGAGTTCGCCTTGGCCGGGCACCTGATCGGGGTCAAGCTGGAGGGACGGGGGCTGCCGGAGGATTTGCCGCCGCGCTTGGTGCCGCCGTCCAAGAGGAGGCCAAAGGGCTCGGCCGAGTGAGAGGGGGAAAAAAGGAAAGGGCTGTTGTTGGGGGTGAAAATCCGGCAATAAAACCGGGAATGGAATCAAAAAACCCAGCCCCAAAACCGGGCATGGAATCCAAAATCCCAGCCCCAAAACCAGGCAAGAAATCGCCGTCATCCACCCCAAAACCAGGCACGAAATTCCCATTATTCACCCCAAAACCAGGAGTGAAATCAAAAATCTCAGCCCCAAAACTGGGCTTGAAATCCAAAAACCCAGCCCCAAAAACAGGCACAAAATCCCATCATCCACCCCAAAAAACCACGAAATCCCCGTTATTCACCCCAAAAACCCAGCCCCAAAAAGCCACGAAATCCCCGTTATTCACCCCAAAAATCCAGCAATATTGGTGCCGCCGTCCAAGAGGAGGCCAAAGGGCTCGGCCGAGTGAGAGGGGGAAAAAAGGAAAGGGCTGTTGTTGGGGGTGAAAATCCGGCAATAAAACCGGGAATGGAATCAAAAAATTCAGCCCCAAAACCGGGAATGGAATCCAAAAACTCAGCCCCAAAACCGGGAATGGAATCCAAAAATTCAGCCCCAAAACCGGGAATGGAATCCAAAAACTCAGCCCCAAAACCGGGAATGGAATCCAAAATCCCAGCCCCAAAACCGGGAATGGAATCCAAAAACTCAGCCCCAAAACCAGGCAAGAAATCGCCGTCATCCATCCCAAAACCAGGCACGAAATTCCCATTATTCACCCCGAAACCAGGCGTGAAATCCAAAATCCCAGCCCCAAAACTGGGCGTGAAATCCAAAAACTCAGCCCCAAAACCGGGCATGGAATCCAAAAACTCAGCCCCAAAACTGGGCTTGAAACCCAAAAACTCAGCCCCAAAACCGGGAATGGAATCCAAAAACTCAGCCCCAAAACCAGGCAAGAAATCGCCGTCATACACCCCAAAACCAGGCACGAAATTCCCATTATTCACCCCAAAACCAGGCGTGAAATCCAAAATCCCAGCCCCAAAACTGGGCATGAAATCCAAAAACTCAGCCCCAAAATTGGGCATGAAATCCAAAAACTCAGCCCCAAAAACAGGCACGAAATCCCATCATCCACCCCAAAAACCCAGCAGCAAAACCAGGAATGAAATCCCATCATCCACCCCAAAAAACCACGAAATCCCCGTTCTTCACCCCAAAAAACAGCCCCAAATCAGTCAGGAAATCCCCGTTCTTCACCCCAAACCCCAGCCCCAAATCGGTCAGGAAATCCCCGTTCTTCACCCCAAACCCCAGCCCCAAATCAGTCAGGAAATCCCCGTTCTTCACCCCAAAAAACAGCCCCAAATCAGTCAGGAAATCCCCGTTCTTCACCCCAAACCCCAGCCCCAAATCGGTCAGGAAGCCCAAGATGCAGCCCCAGCAGCGGGCGAGCAGCAAACTGCCCAGCTCGGTGCTGGGAAGGATCTGGAAGCTCAGCGACGTGGACAGGGATGGGATGCTGGACCACGAGGAGTTCGCCTTGGCCGGGCACCTGATCGGGGTCAAGCTGGAGGGACGGGGGCTGCCGGAGGATTTGCCGCCGCGCTTGGTGCCGCCGTCCAAGAGGAGGCCAAAGGGCTCGGCCGAGTGAGAGGGGGGAAAAAAGGAAAGGGCTGTTGTTGGGGGTGAAAATCCGGCAATAAAACCGGGAATGGAATCCAAAAACTCAGCCCCAAAACTGGGCAAGAAATCGCCGTCATCCATCCCAAAACCAGGCACGAAATTCCCATTATTCACCCCAAAACCAGGCTTGAAATCCAAAAACTCAGCCCCAAAACCGGGCATGGAATCCAAAAACTCAGCCCCAAAACTGGGAATGGAATCAAAAAACTCAGCCCCAAAACCGGGCATGGAATCCAAAAACTCAGCCCCAAAACCGGGAATGGAATCCAAAAACTCAGCCCCAAAACCGGGAATGGAATCAAAAAACTCAGCCCCAAAACCGGGAATGGAATCCAAAAACTCAGCCCCAAAACCGGGAATGAAATCCAAAAACTCAGCCCCAAAACCGGGAATGGAATCAAAAAACTCAGCCCCAAAACCGGGAATGGAATCCAAAAACTCAGCCCCAAAACCGGGAATGGAATCCAAAAACTCAGCCCCAAAACCAGGCAAGAAATCGCCGTCATCCACCCCAAAACCAGGCACGAAATTCCCATTATTCACCCCAAAACCAGGCACGAAATTCCCATTATTCACCCCGAAACCAGGCGTGAAATCCAAAAACTCAGCCCCAAAACTGGGCGTGAAATCCAAAAACTCAGCCCCAAAACTGGGCATGGAATCCAAAAACTCAGCCCCAAAAACAGGAATGAAATCCCATCATCCACCCCAAAAAAACACGAAATCCCCGTTATTCACCCCAAAAACCCAGCAATAAAAACAAGCATGAAATAAAAATTCACAGCCCCAAAACCAGGCATGAAATCCCCGTTATTCACCCCAAAAACCCAGCCCCAAAAAAACACCAAATCCCCGTTATTCACCCCAAAAACCCAGCAATATTGGTGCCGCCGTCCAAGAGGAGGCCAAAGGGCTCGGCCGAGTGAGAGGGGGAAAAAGGAAAGGGCTGTTGTTGGGGGTGAAAATCCGGCAATAAAACCGGGAATGGAATCCAAAATCCCAGCCCCAAAACTGGGCTTGAAATCCCCTTTTTTCAACCCAAAAACTCAGCCCCAAAACCAGGCAAGAAATCGCCGTCATCCACCCCAAAACCAGGCACGAAATTCCCATTATTCACCCCAAAACCAGGCTTGAAATCCAAAAACTCAGCCCCAAAACTGGGCTTGAAATCCCCTTTTTTCAACCCAAAAACTCAGCCCCAAAAAACCACGAAATCCCTGTTATTCACCCCAAAAAACAGCCCCAAAAAGCCACAAAATCCCCGTTATTCACCCCAAAAACCCAGCCCCAAAACCAGGCACAAAAACCCATCATCCACCCCAAAAACCACGAAATCCCCGTAATTCAACCCAAAAAACAGCCCCAAAACCAGACACAAAATCCCATCATCCACCCCAAAAAACCACCAAATCCCCGTTATTCACCCCAAAAACCCAGCAATAAAAACAAGCATGAAATAAAAATTCACAGCCCCAAAACCAGGCAGGAAATCCCCGTAATTCACCCCAAAAACCCAGCCCCAAAAAGCCACGAAATCCCCGTTATTCATCCCAAAACCCAGACCCAAAAAGCCACAAAATCCCTGTTATTCACCCCAAAAACCCAGCCCCAAAAAGCCACGAAATCCCCGTTATTCACCCCAAAAATCCAGACCCCAAAAAACACAAAATCCCCGTTATTCACCCCAAAAATCCAGACCCCAAAAAACACCAAATCCCCGTTATTCACCCCAAAAACCCAGCCCCAAAAACCCACCAAATCCCCGTTATTCACCCCAAAAACCCAGCAATATTGGTGCCGCCGTCCAAGAGGAGGCCAAAGGGCTCGGCCGAGTGAGAGGGGGAAAAAAGGAAAGGGCTGTTGTTGGGGGTGAAAATCCGGCAATAAAACCGGGAATGGAATCCAAAAACTCAGCCCCAAAACCGGGAATGGAATCCAAAATCCCAGCCCCAAAACCGGGAATGGAATCCAAAAACTCAGCCCCAAAACCGGGAATGGAATCCAAAAACTCAGCCCCAAAACCGGGAATGGAATCAAAAAACTCAGCCCCAAAACCAGGCAAGAAATCGCCGTCATCCACCCCAAAACCAGGCACGAAATTCCCATTATTCACCCCAAAACCAGGCTTGAAATCCAAAAACTCAGCTCCAAAACCGGGAATGGAATCCAAAATCCCAGCCCCAAAACATGGCTTGAAATCCCCTTTTTTCAACCCAAAAACTCAGCCCCAAAAAGCCACGAAATCCCTGTTATTCACCCCAAAAAACAGCCCCAAAAAGCCACAAAATCCCCGTTATTCAACCCAAAACCCAGCCCCAAAAAACCACAAAATCCCCGTTATTCAACCCAATACTCAGCCCCAAAAAACCACAAAATCCCCATCATCCGCCCCAAAAACCCAGCCCAAAAACCAGGCACAAAAACCCATCATCCACCCCAAAAAAACACAAAATCCCCGTTATTCACCCCAAAAAACAGCCCCAAAACCAGGCAGGAAATCCAAAAACTCCGCCCCAAAAACCAATGAAATCCCCGTTATTCACCCCAAAAAACAGCCCCAAAAAGCCACAAAATCCCCGTTATTCACCCCAAAAACCCCAAAATCCTCATTATTCACCCCAAAAACCCCAAAATCCCCGTTTTTCACCCCAAAAACCCCAAAATCCCCGTTTTTCACCCCAAAAACCCCAAAATCCCCGTTTTTCACCCCAAAAAACCCCAAAATCCCCGTTTTTCATCCCAAAAATGCACAAAATCCCCATTATTCACCCCAAAAACCCCAAAATCCCCATTATTCACCCCAAAAACCCCAAAATCCCCATTATTCACCCCAAAAAACCCCAAAATCCCCATTATTCACCCCAAAAACCCCAAAATCCCCATTTTTCACGCCAAAAATGCACAAAATCCCCATTATTCACCCCAAAAACCCCAAAATCCCCGTTATTCAACCCAAAAAACCCCAAAATCCCCATTTTTCACCCCAAAAAACACAAAATCCCCATTATTCACCCCAAAAACCCCAAAATCCCCGTTATTCACCCCAAAAACCCCAAAATCCCCGTTATTCAACCCAAAAAACCCCAAAATCCCCATTTTTCACCCCAAAAAACCCCAAAATCCCCGTTATTCACCCCAAAAACCCCAAAATCCCCATTATTCACCCCAAAAACCCCAAAATCCCCGTTTTTCACCCCAAAATCCCAGCCCCAACCCCGGCAGTCCCGGGCTCCTCCGGACGAACCCAAAATCGCCCGAATTTGCCCCAAAATTGCTCCCCTGGAGAAGCAAAACCCCCCAAAAAAACCGGGGACGCCCCAAAAACGGCGGAGCCGGGGGGGAGGGGCCGCCCCCAACTCGGATTTGGGGGAAATTTGGGGAATTTGGGGAAATTTGGGGAAAATTTGGGGGATTTGGGGGAAATTTGGGGAGAATTTGGGGGAAATTTGGGGAAAATTTGGGGAAAATTTGGGGGATTTGGGGAAATTTGGGGAAATTTGGGGAAATTTGGGGAAAATTTGGGGAAAATTTGGGGAAAATTTGGGGGATTTGGGGAAAATTGGGGGATTTGGGGGAAATTTGGGGGGATTTGGGGGGAACATTTGGGGGATTTGGGGGGATTTTGGGAACATTTGGGGGAAATTTGGGGATTTGGGGGAAATTTGGGGGAAATTTGGGGGATTTGGGGGAAATTTGGGGGATTTGGGGGAATTTGGGGGAAATTTGGGGGAAATTTGGGGAAATTTGGGGAAATTTGGGGGGATTTTGGGAAAATTGGGGGAAAATTTGGGAAAAATTTGGGGAAATTTGGGGGAAATTTGGGGGATTTGGGGGGATTTTGGGAACATTTGGGGGGATTTGGGGATTTGGGGGGATTTGGGGATTTGGGGGGATTTGGGGGAAATTTGGGGGAAATTTGGGGGAAATTTGGGGAGAATTTGGGGGAAATTTGGGGAGAATTTGGGGGAAATTTGGGGGATTTTGGGAACATTTGGGGGAAATTTGGGGAATTTGGGGGAAATTTGGGGGAAATTTGGGGGATTTGGGGGAAATTTGGGGGATTTGGGGGAAATTTGGGGAGAATTTGGGGGAAATTTTGGGGAAAATTTGGGAGAAATTTGGGGGAAATTTGGGGGGATTTTGGGGATATTTGGGGAAAATTTGGGGAAAATTTGGGGGAGATTTTGGGAAAAATTTGGGGGAAATTGGGGAAATTTGGGGAGATTTTGGGGGAAATTTGGGGGAAATTTGGGGAAAATTTGGGGGAAATTTGGGGGAAATTTGGGGGAAATTTGGGGGATTTGGGAATAATTTGGGGGATTTGGGGGGAATTTGGGGGATTTGGGGGAAATTTGGGGGAAATTTGGGGGAAATTGGGGGGAAAATTGGGGGATTTGGGGGGATTTGGGGAGATTTTGGGAACATTTGGGGGGATTTGGGGAGATTTTGGGAACATTTGGGGGGATTTGGGGAGATTTGGGGGGATTTTGGGGGGATTTGGGGAACATTTGGGGGATTTGGGAAATATTTTGGGATTTGGGGGGATTTGGGGGGATTTGGGGGGGATTTGGGGAACATTTGGGGGGATTTGGGGAGATTTTGGGAATATTTGGGGGATTTGGGGGAGATTTTGGGGGATTTGGGGGAGATTTTGGGGAACATTTGGGGAACATTTGGGGGAACATCTGGGGGATTTGGGAAATATTTTGGGATTTTGGGGGGATTTTGGGGGGATTTTGCGAATATTTGGGGGGATTTGGGGGGATTTGGGGAATATTTGGGGGGATTTGGGGAATTTTGGGAATATTTGGGGGGACTTTTGGGAGTATTTGGGGAACATTTGGGGGGATTTTGGGAACATTTGGGGGGATTTTGGGAAAATCTGAGGGGATTTGGGGAATATCTGGGGGGGATTTTGGGGGATTTGGGGAACATTTTGGGATTTTGGGGGGATTTTTGGGGATTTGAGGAACATTTGGGGGATTTGGGGAAAATCTGAGGGGATTTTGGGAACATTTGGGGAACATTTGGGGGGAACATTTTGTGGCGTTTTGGGGAACATCTGAGGGGATTTGGGGAACATTTGGGAGGAACATTTTGGGGGGATTTTTGGGAACATTTTGTGCGGATTTTTGGGAACATTTTAAGTGGTTTTGGGGCTCCTTGGGCCCCCCCTCAGCTGAGGGCGGCCCTCGACCTTCCCAAGATGGCGTCGCGCCCGTGCCAGGCCCTTCCCCAAATGGCGCCTCCGTCATTTCCGGTCCTCCCAGAGATGGCGGCGGCTCCATTTCCTGTCCTTCCCGACCCGGCAGCCGCATCGTTTCCTCTCCTTACCGGGAAGACACAAAATCATTTCCCGTCCCCTGAGGGCGACGATATTTTTTTTTCCTGTCCTTCCCAAGATGGCGAAGGAAACGTTTCCTCTCCTCCCAAGCATTGTTGCTTACGGTGTTCTGGGACGTCTGGGCACACCTAGGAGGACTCGTGGCACGTTTAGGAGTTTTGGGCACATTTGGGCTTGTTTTTATAACGTTTTAAAGGCGATTTAGGGGCAAAGTTCAGCCCCCCACGACCTCCCTAAAATGGCGCCGCCGTTGCCACGCCCTCCCTAAAATGGCGGCCGGGTCGTTCCCGCCTTTTTTCCGCCTCGGCCACTTCCGCTTCCTCTCCCCTCACGCTGCTCCCTCACGAAATGGCGGCGGCCGAGTCGTTCCTCGCCTTCAACCCCGCGGCTCGGTCCGGCCTCTCCGCCGGCTCCCGGCGCCGCTCCCGCGGTCCCCGCAACCGCAAAAAGGGCTGGAAGCGCTGGAGCGGCCCCGAGGCGCAGCTGGGCCGGGAAATCGGCGATTTCCTGGAGGATGTGGGGCTGCAGGAGCGAGCGGCGGGGTGAGGAGGGGGTCGTGAGGGGCTTTTGGGGGAGAATCGTGAGGGAGCTCCCAGCGGTTCTGGGGGTGCCGGAGCTCCCCGAGGGTCTCGCAGGGGATTTGAGAGGGGAAGGGGAAGCTCTGAGGGAGTTTTGGGGGATTTTGAGGTTTATGAGGGTCTCCGCTTTTTTGGGGGGAATCTTTTGCAGGGGTTTGATCTCTGAGCAGCCCGACGAGGGTCTTTTCTTCCTGGACACGGGAAAAACCCGCAAAGGTGAGGGCGATCTTTTGGGTTTTTTGCCTAAATTCGAGCTCTCCCGAGGATTTTGGGGTGCTTTGACCTTCCCGAACCTCCTCAGGCCGGCGACCCAAGAAACCCCCACAGAAACCCCTGCACGTAGACCTGGTTCTTCAGCCCCTCTCCAAAGTGCCTCCCCCCAAAAAGTGAGTCTGGGGGTGCTTTTGGGGCTCTATTTCCCTAAAAAACTGACTCGGGGGGAAACTTTTTTGGGTGGGTTCTTCCTCAGTTTCCCCCTCAGGAACCCTCCCCGTATTTTGAGGAGTTTTTGGGGGGTTGCCAGGGGTGGTTGAGGGGTTGTGAGGGGGTTTTGGGGGTTGTGGAGGGTTTCTGGAGGGTTTTGGGGGGTCCTGAGGGAGTTTTGGGGGATCCTGGAGGGTTTTTGGGGGCTTTGAGAGGTTTTTGGGGGTTTGCAAGGGGTGGTTGACGGGTCACGAGGGGATTTTGGGGGTCCTGATGGGCTTTTGGGGGATCCTGAAGGGTTTTTGAAGGGTCCCGAGGGTTTTTGGGGGGTCCCTGGGGGGTTTTGGGGTTTCTGAGGGGGCTTTGGGGGTCGTGAGGGAGTTTTGGGGGATCCTGGAGGGTTTTTGAAGGGCTTTGAGGGGTTTTTGGGGGAGTTGTGGAGGGTTTTTGAAGGGTCCCTCGGGTTTTTGGGGGGTCCCTGGGGGGTTTTGGGGTTTCTGAGGGGGTTTTGGGGGTCGTGAGGGAGTTTTGGGGGATCCTGGAGAGTTTTTGAAGGGCTTTGAGGGGGTTTTGGGGGAGTTGTGGGGGGTTTTTGAAGGGTCCCTCGGGTTTTTGGGAGGTCTGAGGGGGTTTTGGGGGGTCCTTGAGGGTTTTTGGGCGCTTTGAGGGGGTTTTGGGGGGATTGTGGAGGGTTTTTGAAGGGTCCCTGGTGGGTTTTTGGGGGTTCTGCGGGGGTTTTGGGGGGTTGCCAGGGGTGGTTGAGGGGTCGTGAGGGGGTTTTGGGGGTTGTGGAGGGTTTCTGAAGGGTTTTGGTGGGGTCCTGAGGGAGTTTTGGGGGGTCCTGAGGGGGTTTTGGGGGATCCTGGAGGGTTTTTGAAGGGTCCCTCGGGTTTTTGGGGGGTCCCTGGGGGGTTTTGGGGTTTCTGAGGGGGCTTTGGGGGTCATGAGGGAGTTTTGGGGGATCCTGGAGAGTTTTTGAAGGGCTTTGAGGGGGTTTTGGGGGAGTTGTGGAGGGTTTTTGAAGGGTCCCTCGGGTTTTTGGGGGGTCTGAGGGGGTTTTGGGGGGTCCTTGAGGGTTTTTGGGGGCTTTGAGGGGGTTTTGGGGGGATTGTGGAGGGTTTTTGAAGGGTCCCTGGGGGGTTTTGGGGGGTCCTTGAGGGTTTTGGGGGGCTTTGAGAGGTTTTTGGGGGTTTGCAGGGGGTGGTTGAGGGGTCACAAGGGGGTTTTGGGGGATTGTGGAGGGTTTTTGAAGGGTCCCTGGTGGGTTTTTGGGGGTTCTGAGGGGGTTTTGGGGGGTCCTTGAGGGTTTTTGGGGGCTTTGAGAGGTTTTTGGGGGTTTGCAAGGGGTGATTGACGGGTCCTGAGGGGGTTTTGGGGGGTTGTGGAGGGTTTCTGAAGGGTTTTGGGGGTCCTGATGGGCTTTTGGGGGATCCTGGAGGGTTTTTGAAGGGTCCCTTGGGTTTTTGGGGGGTCCCTGGGGGGTTTTGGGGTTTCTGAAGGGTTTTGGGGGTTCTGAGGGGGTTTTGGGGGATCCTGGAGGGTTTTTGGGCGCTTTGAGGGGGTTTTGGGGGGATTGTGGAGGGTTTTTGAAGGGTCCCTGGTGGGTTTTTGGGGGTTCTGAGGGGGTTTTGGGGGGTCCTTGAGGGTTTTGGGGGGCTTTGAGGGGTTTTTGGGGGGTTGCCAGGGGTGGTTGAGGGGTCACAGGGGGGTTATGGGGGGTTGTGGAGGGTTTCTGAAGGGTTTTGGGGGTCCTGAGGGAGTTTTGGGAGGTCCTGAGGGGGTTTTGGGGGATCCTGGAGGGTTTTTGGGGGCTTTGAGGAGTTTTTGGGGGGGTGCAAGGGGTGGTTGACGGGTCCTGAGGGGGTTTTGGGGGGTTGTGGAGGGTTTCTGAAGGGTTTTGGGGGTCCTGATGGGCTTTTGGGGGATCCTGGAGGGTTTTTGAAGGGTCCCTCGGGTTTTTGGGGGGTCCCTGGGGGGTTTTGGGGTTTCTGAGGGGGCTTTGGGGGATCCTGGAGGGTTTTTGGGGGCTTTGAGGGGGTTTTAAGGGATCCTGGAGGGTTTTTGAAGGGTCCCTCGGGTTTTTGGGGGGTCCCTGGGGCGTTTTGGGGTTTCTGAGGGGGCTTTGGGGGTCGTGAGGGAGTTTTGGGGGATCCTGGAGTGTTTTTGGGCGCTTTGAGGGGGTTTTGGGGGAGTTGTGGAGGGTTTTTGAAGGGTCCCTGGGGGGTTTTGGGGGGTCCTTGAGGTTTTTGGGGGTTTGCAAGGGGTGGTTGAGAGGTTCTGGGGGGGTTTTGGGGGATTTTGGAGGGTTTTTGAAGGGTCACGGGGGGTTTTGGGGGGTTCTGAGGGGGTTTTGGGGGGTCCTTGATGGTTTTGGGGGGCTTTGAGGGGTTTTTGGGGGTTTGCAAGGGGTGGTTGAGGGGTCACAAGGGGGTTTTGGGGGATTTTGGAGGGTTTTTGAAGGGTCCCTGGTGGGTTTTTGGGGTTTCTGAGGGGGTTTTGGGGGATCCTGGAGGGTTTTTGGGGGCTTTGAGGGGGTTTTGGGGGGGTTGTGGAGGGTTTTTGAAGGGTCCCTGGTGGGTTTTGGGGGGTTCTGAGGGGGTTTTGGGGGGCTTTGAGAGGTTTTTGGGGGTTTGCAGGGGGTGGTTGAGGGGTCACAAGGGGGTTTTTGGGGGTTCTGAGGGGGTTTTTGAAGGCTCCCGGGGGGTTTTGGGGTGTCCTGAAGTGGTTTGGGAGGGGCTTTGTGAGCTCCTGAAGGATATTTTGGGGAGGGGTCTCAGTTCTGGGGGTCCCTTCCCGCAGCATCTGCGCCCACCAGACCCCGAACGGGCGGAAGGAGAAGCGGCGCCGGGAGTTTTGGGAGAAAAAAGCGGAAAAAGGGATTTTCCCTCGCGGGGAGCGGCGGCTCCGGGCCCGGCTCAGCCGGGGGGAGACCCCCACCCCCGAAAAACCCCCCGAATTGGGGCGCTCAGACCCCCAGAGGGGCTTCTACGACATCTGGGGCGAGCACAGTGAGTCTGGGGGGGAGATTTGGGAGCAATTCTGATGAATTTAGGGGCGGGAGAAACGATTTTAACGATCTCGGAAAAATTCAGGAGGGATTTTGGGGGGGCTCTTTTTGGGGTGGGGGAGGTTTGGGGGGGTTTAAAGGCACTTTTTAGGGGTGGGGGGATTTTGGGGACCCCTTCCCTGAGCTCTCTGTGCCTCCCCCAGACCCTCTGGATGCCCCCCTGGCCGGGCAGGACCCCTGGTACCTCCAGCAGACCAAGAAGCTGCGAGTTCAGGTTGGGACCCCCCAAAACCCACCCTGGGACACTCCAAAAACCCTCCAAAATCCCCCAAAACCCCTCAGAACCCCCAAAACCCTTCAAAAGCTCTCCACAATCCTCCAAAACCCCTCACAACCCCCAAAACCCTTCAAAAACCCTCCACAATCCTTCAAAACCCTTCAGAACCCCCCAAAACCCTTCAAAAGCCCTCCACAATCCTCTAAAACCTCTCAGAACCCCCCAAAACCCTTCAAAAGCCCTCCACAACCCCCCGAGACCCCTCAGAACCCCCCAAAACCCTTCAAAAACCCTCCACAACCCCCCAAAACCCCCTCAGGACCCCCAAAACCCCTTCAGGACCCCCCAAAACCTCCCAAAATTCTTCAGAAACCCTCCACAACCCCCCCAAAACCCCCTCAGGACCCCCCAAAACCCCCTTAGGATCCCCAAAACCCCCTCAGGACCCCCAAAACCCCCTCAGAACCCCCCAAAACCCTTCAAAAACCCTCTACAACCCCCCCAAAACCCCCTCAGGACCCCCCAAAACCCCCTCAGGACCCCCAAAACCCCCTCAGGATCCCCAAAACCCCCTCAGGACCCCCAAAACCCCCTCAGAACCCCCCAAAACCCTTCAAAAACCCTCTACAACCCCCCCAAAACCCCCTCAGGACCCCCCAAAACCCCCTCAGGACCCCCAAAACCCCCTCAGGATCCCCAAAACCCCCTCAGGACCCCCAAAACCCCCTCAGAACCCCCCAAAACCCTTCAAAAACCCTCCACAACCCCCCCAAAAACCCCCTCAGGACCCCCAAAACCCCCTCAGGACCCCCAAAACCCCCTCAGGACCCCCAAAACCCCCTCAGGACCCCCCAAAACCTCCCAAAATTCTTCAGAAACCCTGCACATCCCCCCAAAACCCCCTCAGGACCCCCCAAAACTCCCTCAGAACCCCCCAAAACCCTTCAAAAACCCTCCACAACCCCCCCAAAAACCCCCTCAGGACCCCCCAAAACCTCCCAGAATTCTTCAGAAACCCTCCACAACCCCCCAAAAACCCCCTCAGGACCCCCCAAACCCCCTCAGGACCCCCAAAACCCCCTCAGGACCCCCCCAAATCCCCTGACTGCCCCTCCCCGGGTCAGGGGTCTCATTTTGGGGTCCCCCACCCCCTTTTTTCCAGCGTCCCCCCCGGCTCCAGGTGCGGCCGTCGCCCCTTCCCCCCGTGGAGGTGATCGGCCAGGGGGGCTCCTACAACCCCCCCTTCCAGGCCCACCAGGTGGGGGTCCTGGGGGGTCCTGGGGGGTCGTGAGGGGGTCTTGGGGGGTCCTGGGGGGTCCTGGGGGGGTTTTGGGGGGTCCTGGGGGGGTTTTGGGGGGTCCTGAGAGAGTTTTTGGGGGGTCCTGAGGGGTCCTGGGGGGGTTTTGGGGGGTCCTGAGAGAGTTTTTGGGGGGTCCTGGGGGGGTCTTGGGGGGTCCTGAGAGAGTTTTTGGGGGTCCTGGGGGGTCCTGGGGGGGTTTTGGGGGCTCCTGGGGGGTCGTGAGGGGGTTTTGGGGGGTCCTGAGGGAATCTTGAGGGAGTTTTGGGGGGTCCTGAGGGGGTTTTGGGGGGTCCTGTGGGGGTCACAAGGGGGTTTTGGGTGGTCCTGGGGGGGTTTTGGGGGGTCCTGAGGGGGTTTTGGGGGGTGGTGAGGGGGTTTTGGGGGTCCTGAGGGGGGTTTTGGGGGTCCTGGGGGGGGTTTTGGGGGGTCCTGGGGGGGTTTTGGGGGTCCTGGGGGGGGGTGTTGGGAGGTCCTGGGGGGTTTTGGGTGGTCCTGGGGTGGTTTTGGGGGGTCCTGAGGGAGTTTTTGGGGGGTCCTGAGGGGGTCCTGGGGGGTCCTGAGGGAGTTTTTGGGGGGTCCTGGGGGGTCGTGAGGGGGTTTTGGGTGGTCCTGAGGGGGTCTTGGGGGTCCTGGGGGGTCGTGAGAAGGTTTTGGGGGGGTTTTGGGGGGTCCTGAGGGAGTTTTTGGGGGGTCATGAGGGGGTTTTGGGGGGTCCTAAGGGTGTTTTGGGGGGTCCTGGGGGGGTTTTGGGGGGTCCTGGGGGGGTTTTGGGTGGTCCTGGGGGGGTTTTGGGGGGTCCTGAGGGGGTTTTGAGGGGTCCTGTGGGGGTCTTGAGGGGGTTTTGGGGGGTCCTGAGGGAGTTTTTGGGGGGTTTTGGGTGGTCCTGGGGGGGTTTTGGGGGGTCCTGAGGGAGTTTTTTGGGGGTCCTGAGGGGTCGTGAGGGGGTTTTGGGGGGTCCTAAGGGGGTGTTGGGGGGTCTTGAGGGGGTTTTGGGAGGTTCTGAGGTGGTTTTCAGGGGTCCTGAGGGGGTTTTGGGGGGTCCTGGGGGGTCCTGAGGGAGTTTTGGGGGGTCCTGAGGGAGTTTTGGGGGGTCCTGAGGGGGTTTTGGGGGGTCCTGAGGGAGTTTTGGGGGGTTCTGAAGAGTTTGAGGGGTTTTTGGGGGGTTGCAAGGGGTGGTTGTGGGGTCACGAGGGGGTTTTGGGGGGTTGTGGAGGGTTTCTGAAGGGTCCCTGGGGGGTTTTGGGGGGTTCTAGAGGGGTTTTGGGGGGTCCTGAGGAGGCTTTTGAGGGTCTTGGGTGGGTTTTTTGGGGCTCCTGGGTGGGTTTTGAGGATGTTTTGGGGGTCCTGGGTGGGTTTTGGGGGGTTTTAGGGGTCCTGGGTGGGTTTTGGGGTGTTTTGAGGCTGTTTTGGGGTGTTTTGAGGCTGTTTTGGGGTGTTTTGAGGAGGTTTTGGGGTGTTTTGAGGAGGTTTTGGGGTGTTTTGAGGCTGTTTCGGGGTGTTTTGAGGCTGTTTTGGGGTGTTTTGAGGCTGTTTCGGGGTGTTTTGAGGCTGTTTTGGGGTGTTTTGAGGAGGTTTCGGGGTGTTTTGAGGAGGTTTTGGGGTGTTTTGAGGCTGTTTTGGGGTGTTTTGAGGCTGTTTTGGGGTGTTTTGAGGCTGTTTTGGGGTGTTTTGAGGAGGTTTCGGGGTGTTTTGAGGAGGTTTTGGGGTGTTTTGAGGCTGTTTTGGGGTGTTTTGAGGCTGTTTTGGGGTGTTTTGAGGCTGTTTTGGGGTGTTTTGAGGAGGTTTCGGGGTGTTTTGAGGCTGTTTTGGGGTGTTTTGAGGCTGTTTTGGGGTGTTTTGAGGCTGTTTTGGGGTGTTTTGGGGTGTTTTGGGTGGTTTTGGGGTGAGCCCGTGGCCGTTTTCCCAGGATTTGCTGCTGCGGGCGCTGGAGGTGGAGACGAGGAGGAGGAGGGAGGAGGAGAAGGTGGAGCGGAGGCTGAAGGTCACCGAGGAGCCGCCCTCGCAGGTGGGAGCGCGGGAATTCCGGAGTGGGCCTGGGATCTGGGATCTGGGCCCGGGATTCGGGATCTGGGCCCGGGATCTGGGCCCGGGATCTGGGATCTGGGCCTGGGATCTGGGATCTGGGCCCGGGATCTGGGATCTGGGCCCAAGATTTGGGATCTGGGCCCGGGATCTGGGATCTGGGCCCAGGATTCGGGATCTGGGCCCGGGATTCGGGATCAGAGCCTGGAATTTGGGATCTGAGATCCAAAATTCGGGATCTGGGCCCGGGATTCAGGATCTGGGCCCGGGATTCAGGGTCTGAGCCCGGAATTTGGGGTCAGGGCTCCTGAATTTGGGATCTGGGCCTGGAATTTGGGATCTGGGCCCGGGATTCAGGGTCTGAGCCCGGAATTTGGGATCTGGGCCTGGAATTTGGGATCTGAGCCCAGGATTTGGGATCTGAGCCCTGGAATTTGGGATCTGAGCTCTGGAATTTGGGATCTGAGCCCAGGATTTGGGGTCTCAGCCCAGGATTTGGGATCTGAGCCCGGGATTTGGGATCTGAGCTCTGGAATTTGGGATCTGAGCTATGGGATTTGGGATCTGAGCCCAGGATTTGGGATCTGGGCCTGGAGTTTGGGATCTGAGCCCGGGATTTGGGATCTGAGCCCAGGATTTGGGGTCTCAGCCCGGGATTTGGGGTCTCAGCCCGGAGTTTGGGATCTGAGCCCAGGATTTGTGGTCTGATCCCGGGATTTGGGGTCCCGCAGGAGGCCGTGCTGCAGGAGCAGCTGCAGGGGCTCCTGGAGGAAGAGGAGGAGGAGGAGGAAGAGCAGAAGGAGGAGGAGGAGGAGGAGGAGAATGGGGATCGGCCCCGGAAACGGCAACAGCCGGGCAGGAAAACGGAGAAACAGCGACGGAAGGAGAAGGAGCAGAGGGAGAAGGTGAGAGAGCGGGGTCGGGATCGGGATTTGGGATCGGGATTGGGGTCGGGATTGGGGTCAGGATCGGGGTCGGGATTGGGGTCGGGGTCGGGATCGGGATTGGGGTCGGGATTGGGGTCAGGATCGGGGTCGGGATTGGGGTCGGGGTCGGGATCGGGATTGGGATCGGGATTTGGGATCGGGATTGGGATTTGGGATCGGGATCGGGATTGGGACCGAGATTGGGATCGGGATTTGGGATTGGGATCGGGATCGGGATTGGGATCGGGATCGGGATTGGGATTGGGATTGGGATCGGGATTGGGATCGGGATTTGGGATTGGGATTGGGATTGGGGTCGGGATCGGGATTGGGATCGGGATCGGGATTGGGATCGGGATTGGGATTGGGATTGGGATTGGGATCGGGGTCAAGATCGGGATTGGGATCGGGATTCGGGATCAGGATTCGGGATCGGGATTCGGGATAGGGATTGGGATCAGGATTGGGATTGGGATTTGGGATCGGGATTGGGATCGAGATCAGGATCAGGATTGGGATCGGGATTTGGGATTGGGATTTGGATCGGGGTTGGTATTTGGGTCAGGATTGGGATCGAGATTGGGATCGAGATTGGGGTCAGGATTGGAATTAGAATTGGGATTGGGGTCAGGATTGGGATCGAGATTGGGATTGGGGTCAGGATGGGGATTGGGGTTGGGATCGAGATTGAGGTCCGGATTGGAATTAGAATTGGGATTGGGGTCAGGATCAGGATTGGGATCAGGATTGGGATTGAGGTCAGGATCGGGGTTGGGACTGGGGAGGTCTGGAGTAGTATTGGAGCGTTTGGGGGGTGGGATGGGATCCATGGGAAGGGATCAGTGATCCCTGGGTGCTCCCTGACAGATTTTGGGGTGGATCCCGGGGATTTGGGGTGGATCAGTGGATTTTGGGGTGGATCTCAGGGTTTTTCCCCCCTCCCAGGCGGGGCTGCGGGCTCGGGAACGCGCGGCTGCCCTGAGGCTGCAGGGGCTGTTCCGGCTGGGTGGATCCCTGGGGATTTGGGGTGGATCCCTGGGGATTTGGGGTGGATCCCTGGGGATTTGGGGTGGATCCCATGGATTTTGGGGTAGATCCCTGTGATTTAACCCCTCCCAGGCCGGGCTGCGGGCTCGGGAACGCGCGGCTGCCCTGAGGCTGCAGGGGCTGTTCCGGTTGCGGGCGCTGCGCCGGGCGCTGCGGCAGCGGGAGCAGGAGCTGCGGCTGGGTGGATCCCTGGGGATTTGGGGTGGATCCCATGGATTTTGGGGTGGATCTCAGGGTTTTTCCCCCCTCCCAGGCGGGGCTGCGGGCTCGGGAACGCGCGGCTGCCCTGAGGCTGCAGGAGCTGGGGCTGGGTGGATCCCTGGGGATTTGGGGTGGATCCCTGGGGATTTGGGGTGGATCCCTGGGGATTTGGGGTGGATCCCTGGGGATTTGGGGTGGATCCCTGGGGATTTGGGGTGGATCCCTGGGGATTTGGGGTGGATCCCTGGGGATTTGGGGTGGATCTCAGGGTTTTTCCCCCCTCCCAGGCCGGGCTGCGGGCTCGGGAACGCGCGGCTGCCCTGAGGCTGCAGGGGCTGTTCCGGCTGCGGGCGCTGCGCCGGGCGCTGCGGCAGCGGGAGCAGGAGCTGCGGCTGGGTGGATCCCTGGGGATTTGGGGTGGATCCCTGGGGATTTGGGGTGGATCCCAGGGATTTTGGGGTGGATCTCAGGGTTTTTCCCCCTCCCAGGCGGGGCTGCGGGCTCGGGAACGCGCGGCTGCCCTGAGGCTGCAGGGGCTGTTCCGGCTGCGGGTGCTGCGCCGGGCGCTGCGGCAGCGGGAGCAGGAGCTGCGGCAGCGGCGGCTGCGCCGGGCGCGGCTGCGGGAAATGAAGGACAGAGCCCCGAAACGGCTCGGGAGGATCCGGTGAGGGAAAATGGGGAACGGGAAATGGGGATTGGGAAATGGGGATTGGAAAGGGAAGTGGGGATTGGGAAAGGGAAATGGGGATTGGGGAAATGGGGATTGGGATTGGGGAATGGGGATTGGGGATTGGGAAAGGGAAATGGGGATTGGGGAAATGGGAAAGGGAAATGGGGATTTGGGGATTGGGGAAATGGGGATTGGGAAATGGGGATTTGGGGAATGGGGATTGGCAAATGGGGATTGGGAAAGGGAAATGGGGATTGGGGAATGTGGGGAGGGGAATTGGGGATTGGGGAATGGGGATTTGGGAAATGGGGATTTGGGGATTGGGGAATGGGGAATGGGAATTGGGGAGGGGAAAATGGGGATTTGGGGAATGGGGATTTGGGGAGTGGGAAATGGGGATTTGGGGATTGGGAAATTGGGATTGGGGGAATGGGGATGGGGGAAATGGGGATTGGGGATTTGGGGGGGAAATGGGGATTGGGAAATGGGGAAGGGGGAATGGGGATTGGGATTGGGAAATGGGGATTTGGGGAGTGGGGATTGGGAAAGGGAAATGGGGATTGGGAAATGGGGATTTTGGGATATGGGGATTTGGGGAAATGGGGATTGGATTGGGGAATGGGGATTGCAGGGAGGGGAAATGGGAACTGGAGGGGGAAATGGGAACTGGAGGAGGGAAATGGGGATTGGGAAATGGGGATTGGTATTGGGAATGGGGATTTGGGGAATGGGAATTGGTAATGGGGATTCAGGGAGGGGAAGACGGGAATTGGGAGATGGGGAAATGGGGATTGGGGAAATAAATGGGGATTGGGGATAGGTTTTGGAAAGGAAATGGGGATTGGGGAAACAAATTGGGATTGGGGAGGGATGGGGATTGGGTAAAAGGGGATTGTGGAAAAGGAAAATGGGGATTGGGGGAAATGGGGATTGGGGATTGGGGGGCAAATGAGGATTGGAAATTGGGATTTGGATTGGGAAATGGGGATTTGGGGAAATGGGGATTGGGGATTGGGGGGCAAATGGGGATGGGATAATGGGGATTTGGGGATTGGGATTGGGAAATGGCAGCTGGGGAAAGAAATTGGGATTTGGGGGCAAATGGGGATTGCAAATGGGGAATTGGGGATTGGGAAAGGGAAATGGGGATTGTATGGGAAATAGGGATTGGAAATGGGGATTGGGGAAATGGGGAATGGGGAGGAAATGGAATTTTGTGGAAGGAAATGGGGATTTGTGTGGAAAAGGAAAGGATTTAGGGGTGAAAAATAAGAATTCAGAGGGGAATAAAGGGGATTTGGGGGGAATAAAGGGGATTTGGGGGGAATAAAGGGGATTTCAGAAGGGAATAAAGGGGATTTGGGGGGAATAAAGGGGATTTGGGGGGAATAAAGGGGATTTGGAGGGGAATAAAGGGGATTTGGGGGGAATAAAGGGGATTTGGGGGGAATAAAGGGGATTTGGGGGGAATAAAGGGGATTTGGGGGGAATAAAGGGGATTTGGGGGGGAATAAAGAGGATTTAGAGGGAAATAAAGGGGATTTCAGAAGGGAATAAAGGGGATTTGGGGGGAATAAAGGGGATTTCAGAAGGGAATAAAGGGGATTTCAGAAGGGAATAAAAGGGATTTGGAGGGGAATAAAGGGGATTTAGAGGGGAATAAAGGGGATTTGGGGGGAATAAAGGGGATTTCAGAAGGGAATAAAGGGGATTTGGGGGGGAATAAAGGGGATTTGGGGGGAATAAAGGGGATTTGGGGAGAATAAAGGGGATTTGGGGGGGAATAAAGAGGATTTAGAGGGAAATAAAGGGGATTTCAGAAGGGAATAAAGGGGATTTGGGGGGAATAAAGAGGATTTGGGGGAATAAAGGGGATTTGGGGGGAATAAAGGGGATTTGGGGGGAATAAAGGGGATTTCAGAAGGGAATAAAGGGGATTTCAGAAGGGAATAAAGGGGATTTCAGAAGGGAATAAAGGGGATTTAGAGGGAAATAAAGGAGATTTCAGAGGGAAACAGGGATTTGGGGACGGAGCAAACGCTGAATTCCGAAAGGATCCCAAATTTTGTGGCGACTTTTGTGCCATCCCCGCCCTTCCTGAGCCCTAAAATTGGGGATTTTGGGCCATTCCAGGTACGAGGAGCCCGGCCCCGAGGTGCAGCTGAGCGAGGAACTGCCCGAATCCCTGCGCTGCCTCCGGGTGAGCTCCGATTTTGGGGGAAAAACCCCGAATTTGGGGGTTTGGGGGCTGGCAGCAGCTGGTGATGAGAGCCATCCTTGCGCTGTGAGAATTCCCAGAGCCGGGAATGTGAAGGATTTGGGGGTTCCGGGGTTTCGTCGCGTGGATGAGACCCCGGAGAGGCTGAGGCTGCTGAGAGCACCCCGAAATTTAGGGGGAAATACCAAAATTTACAGGGGGGAAATCCCAAAATTTAGGGGGGAAATCACAAAATTTACAGGGAAAATCCCAAAATTTACAGGGAAAATCCCAAAATTGGAGAGAAAGTCCCAATATTGGAGAGAAAATCCCAAAATTTAAGGGGAAAATGCCAAAATTTAGAGATAAAATCCCAAAATTGGAGAGAAAATCCCCAAATTTAGGGGAAAAATCCCAAAATTTATGGGAAAAAATCCAAAATTTAAGGAAAAAACCCCAAAATTTAGGGGAAAAATCCCCAAATTTTGGGATAAAATCCCGGTATTTTGGGAATATCCCAATTTTGGGGTAAATTTCGGGTATTTTGGGGTGAATTTCGGGTGTTTTGGGGTGAACTCCGGGTATTTTGGGTAAATTCCGGGTGTTTTGGGGTGAATTCCGGGTGTTTTGGGGTGAATTGCGGGTGTTTTGGGGTGAATTCCGGGTGTTTTGGGGTGAATTGCGGGTGTTTTGGGGTGAATTCCGGGTGTTTTGGGGTGTTTTGGGGTAAATCCGGGTGTTTTGGGGTGTTTTGGGGTGAATTCCGGGTGTTTTGGGGTAAATTCCGGGTGTTTTGGGGTGAATTCCGGGTGTTTTGGGGTAAATACCGGGTGTTTTGGGGTAAATTCCGGGTGTTTTGGGGTGAATTCCCGATTTTGGGGTGAATTCCGGGTGTTTTGGGGTGAATTCCGGGTGCTTTGGGTGAATTCCGGGTGTTTTGGGGTGAATTGCGGGTGGTTTGGGGTGAATTCCGGGTGTTTTGGGTGAATTCCGGGTGTTTTGGGGTGTTTTGGGGTAAATCCGGGTGTTTTGGGGTGAATTCCGGGTGTTTTGGGGTGTTTTGGGGTAAATCCGGGTGTTTTGGGGTGTTTTGGGGTAAATTCCGGGTGTTTTGGGGTGAATTGCGGGTGTTTGGGGTGAATTGCGGGTGTTTGGGGTGAATTGCGGGTGTTTTGGGGTGAATTGCGGGTGTTTTGGGGTGAATTCCGGGTGTTTTGGGGTGAATTGCGGGTGTTTTGGGGTGAATTCCGGGTGTTTTGGGGTGTTTTGGGGTGAATTGCGGGTGTTTTGGGTGAATTGCGGGTGTTTTGGGGTGAATTCCGGGTGTTTTGGGGTGAATTGCGGGTGTTTTGGGTGAATTCCGGGTGTTTTGGGGTGAATTCCGGGTGTTTTGGGGCGAATTCCGGGTGTTCTGGGGTGAATTGCGGGTGTTCTGGGGTGTTTTGGGGTAAATCCGGGTGTTTTGGGGTGAATTGCGGGTGTTTTGGGGTGAATTGCGGGTGTTTTGGGGTGAATTCCGGGTGTTTTGGGGTAAATCCGGGTGTTTTGGGGTGAATTCCGGGTGTTTTGGGGTAAATCCGGGTGTTTTGGGGTGTTTTGGGGTAAATCCGGGTGTTTTGGGGTGAATCCCGTGCCCAGCCCGAGGGCAGCGTGCTCCGCGATCGCTTCCGGAGCCTCCAGAGGAGGAACTGGATCGAGCCCCGGCAGAGAGCCAAGTGAGCAGGGCGGGATTTGGGGGGAAAAAACAGGGATTCGGGCAAAATGGGGAAAAATGGGGGAAAAAACGGGATTTTGGGGAAAATGGGGAAAAATGGGGAAAATGGGGATTGGGGGAAAATGGGGGAAAATGGGGATTTTGGTGAAAAATGGGGTTTGGGGGAAAAACCGGGATTTTGGGCAAAATGGGGAAAAACGGGGTTTGGGGAGAAAACGGGGAAAAATGGGGTTTGGGGGGAAAAATGGGGATTTTGGGCAAAATGGGGTTTGGGGGGAAAAACAGGATTTTGGGCAAAATGGGGAAAAATGGGGGAAATGGGGTTTGGGGGGAAAAAACGGGATTTTGGGCAAAATGGGGAAAAACGGGGGGAAAACGGGATTTTGGGCAAAATGGGGAAAAATGGGGTTTGGGGGGAAAAAGGGGTTTGGGGGAAAAACGGGGATTTTGGGCAAAATGGGGATTTTGGGAAAAATGGGGATTTGGGGGAAAAAACGGGATTTTGGGGAAAATGGGGAAAAATGGGGGTTTTTAGGGAAAATGGGGTTTGGGGGGAAAAACGGGGATTTGGGGGAAAATGGGGAAAAATGGGGGAAAAAACGGGATTTTGGGCAAAATGGGGGAAAATGGGGATTGGGGGCAAAAACCGGGATTTTGGGGAAAAATGTGGATTTTGGGAAAAACGGGGATTTTGGGGGGAAAATGGGGATTTTGGGGGAAAAAAGGGGGGTTTGGGGAAAATGGGGGAAAATGGGGGTTTGGGGAGAAAAACCGGGATTTTGGGTAAAATGGGGATTTTGGGGAAAATGGGGGTCTGGGGGGAAAAACCGGGATTTTGGGCAAAATGGGGAAAAACGGGGATTTTGGGGGGAAAATGGGGAAAATGGGGATTTTGGGGGAAACGGGGATTTTGGGGAAAATGGGGATTTTGGGGAAAATCCCAAAATTTGGAGGAAAATCCCAAAATGTAGTGGAAAACACTTTGGGGTGTTCTGGGGGTTTTTGGGGTTTTTGAGGTGGTTTTGGGGGGTTTTAGGGGTTTTTGGGGGGGGTTTATGGGTGTTTTTG
The DNA here is from genome assembly GCF_971803275.1 of Cyanistes caeruleus. Classification (NCBI taxonomy): domain Eukaryota; kingdom Metazoa; phylum Chordata; class Aves; order Passeriformes; family Paridae; genus Cyanistes; species Cyanistes caeruleus. The sequence goes on from NC_141739.1 coordinate 1,297,994, forward strand.
GGGTGTTTTTTGTGGTTTTGGGGTGTTTTGGTGTGGTTTTGGGGTGTTTTTTGTGGTTTTGGTGTGTTTCTGGGGTGTTTTTTGTGGTTTTGGGGTGTTTTCGGGGTGTTTTTGGGGCGTTCCGGGGTGTTTTTGGGGTGTTCTGAGCCGGTTCCTCCCCAGGTTCCGCCGTCGGTACCGGGTGAAATACGTGGAGAAGCGATCCTTCCGCCAAGTGACGTCAGTGGGGGGACACCCCGAAATCTGGGGACCCGGGGGGGGGGGGGACACCCCAAATTTTGGGGACCCGGGGGGGGGGGACACCCCGAAATTTGGGGACCCGGGGGGGGGGACACCCCAAAATCTGGGCATCGGTGGGGGGGGGGGACACGACACACCCCGAATTTTGGGGACCTGGTGGGGGGACACCCAAAATTTGGGGATCCTGTGGGGGGAGACCCCAAATTTTGGGGAGCCAGGGGGGGGACACCTGAAATTTGGGGACCCAGGGGGGACACCCTGAATTCTGGGGAGGGGGGGACATCTGAATTTTGGGGACCTGGGGAGGGGGGGACACCCCAAATTTGGGGACCCAGGAGGGGGGGACACCCCGAAATTTGGGGACCATGGGGGGAGACCCCGAAATTTGGGAACCCGGGGCGGGGGGAGGACACACCCCGAAATTTGTGGACCCAGGAGGGGGGGACACCCCAAAATTTGGGGACCCAGGGGAGGGAGAGCCCGAATTTGGGGACCCAGGAGGGGGGGACACCCCAAAATTTGGGGAATCTGGGGGGGACACCCAAATTTTGGGGACCCAGGGGGGGACACCCCAAATTTGGGGACCCGGGGAGGGGGGGACACCCCGAAATTTGGGGAATCTGGGGGGGACACCCCAAATTTTGGGGACCCTGGGGGAGACCCCGAATTTTGGGGACCCGGGAGGGGGGGGACACCCCAAAATCTGGGGACCTGGGGGGGGACACCCCGAATTTTGTGGACCCAGGGGGGGGGGAAACACCCCAGAATTTGGGGACCCAGGGGGGGGGACACCCCGAATTTTGGGTGACCCGGGGGGGGACACCCCAAATTTGGGGACCCTGGGGGGGGACACCCAAATTTGGGGACCCTGGGGGGGACACCCCAAATTTTGGGGACCCGGGGAGGGGGACACCCTGAAATCTGGGGACCCGGGGAGGGGGGGACACCCCAAATTTGGGGACCCGGGGGGGGGGACACCCCGAATTTTGGGTGACCCGGGGGGGAGACCCCAAATTTGGGGACCCAGTGGGGGGACACCCCAAAATTTGGATGACCCGGGGGGGGGACACCCCAAAATTTGTGGACCCAGGGGGGACACCCCGAAATTTGGGGACCATGGGGGGGGACACCCAAAATCTGGGGACCGGGGATGGGGGGACACCCCGAAATTTGGGGACCCTGGGGGACACCCAAATTTTGGGGACCCCCCTGACCCTTCCCCTCCCCCGTTTCTGTTGCAGGCTGTGAGCGGGACCGGGACCCCTCCCCCAATAAATCCCAACCAGCAGCTGCGGCTCCGGGCTCTTCTTTGGGGGGAAAAAACCGATTTTGGGAAAAAAATTCAATTTTGGGGAAAAAAATCCAATTTTGGGGGGAAAAAATCCAATTTTGGGGAAAAAAAATCCAATTTTGGGGGGTTTAAATCCATTTTTGGGGGGAAAAATCCAATTTTGGGGGGTTTAAATCCGATTTTGGGGGGAAAAAATCCAATTTTGGGGGGGTTTAAATCAAATTTTGGGGAAAAAAATCCAATTTTGGGGGAAAAAATCCGATTTTGGGGGGAAAAAATCCGATTTTGGGAAAAAGAAGTCCAATTTTGGGAAAAAAAATCCGATTTTGGGGAAAAAATCCGATTTTGGGGGGAAAAAATCCAATTTTGGGAAAAAAATCCAATTTTGGGGGGAAAAAATCCAATTTTGGGGGGAAAAAATCCAATTTTGGGGGGTTTAAATTCAATTTTGGGGGGGTTTAAATTCAATTTTGGGGGGTTTAAATTCAATTTTGGGGGGTTTAAATTCAATTTTGGGGGTTTAAATCCAATTTTGGGGAAAAAAATCCAATTTTGGGGGGAAAAAATCCGATTTTGGGGAAAAAAATCCAATTTTGGGGAAAAAAAATCCAATTTTGGGGGGAAAAATCCAATTTTGGGGAAAAAAAATCCAATTTTGGGGGGTTTAAATCCAATTTTGGGGGTTTAAATTCAATTTTGGGGGGTTTAAATCCAATTTTGGGGGGTTTAAATCCAATTTTGGGGGTTTAAATTCAATTTTTGGGGGGTTTAAATTCAATTTTGGGGAAAAAAATCCAATTTTGGGGAAAAAAAATCCGATTTTGGGGAAAAAATCCAATTTTGGGGGAAAAAAATCCAATTTTGGGAATTTTAAATTCAATTTTGGGGGGAAAAATCCAATTTTGGGGAAAAAAATCCATTTTTGGGGGGTTTAAATCCAATTTTGGGGAAAAAAAATCCAATTTGGGGGAAAAAAACCCCAATTTTGGGGGGTTTAAATTCATTTTTGGGGGGTTTAAATTCAATTTTGGGGGATTTAAATTCAATTTTGGGAATTTTAAATCCAATTTTGGGGGGAAAAAATCCGATTTTGGGGAAAAAAATCCATTTTTGGGGGGTTTAAATCCATTTTTTGGGGTTTAAATTCGTTTTTTGGGGTTTAAATTCATTTTTGGGGGGTTTAAATTCAATTTTGGGGGTTTAAATCCAATTTTGGGAATTTTAAATCCATTTTTGGGTGTTTTAACCCATTTTTGGGGTGTTTTAATCCATTTTTGAGTGTTTTAATCCCATTTTTGAATGTTTTAATCCCATTTTTGGGGGTTTTAATCCCATTTTTGGGGTGTCTGAACCCATTTTTGAGTGTTTTAACCCATTTTGGGGTGTCTGAGCCCATTTTTGGGGGTTTTAACCCATTTCTGAGTGTTTTAAACCCATTTTTGGGGTGTTTTAACCCATTTTGGGGGTGTCTGAGCCCATTTTTGGGGTGTTTTAATCCCATTTTTGGGGTGTCTGAGCCCATTTTTGGGGTGTTTTAACCCATTTTTGGGGTGTCTGAGCCCATTTTTGAATGTTCTAACCCATTTTTGGGGTGTTTTAATCAATTTTTGGGGGTTTTAATCCATTTTTGGGGTGTCTGAGCCCATTTTGGGGTGTCTGAGCCCATTTTTGGGGTGTTTTAACCCATTTTTGGGGGTTTTAATCCCATTTTTGGGGGTTTTAATCCCATTTTTGGGGTGTTTTAACCCATTTTGGGGTGTCTGAACCCATTTTTGGGGTGTCTGAGCCCATTTTTGGGGGTTTTAACCCATTTTTGGGGTGTTTTAACCCATTTTTGGGGTGTCTGAGCCCATTTCTGAGTGTTTTAAACCCATTTTTGGGGTGTCTGAGCCCCTCTTTCCCCAGGAAATTCAGGAAGCCCCCTCAGCTCTCTGTGACCCCTTGATTTATTTACATTTTTGGGGGGCTCTGCAGCACCTCTGATCCCCCTCCCCAAAATTCAATATCCCCAAATCAACACAAACTGCCCTGAAATAAATACAAAAAATTTCCTAAAATAAATCCAAACTTTAAAATAAATCCAAATTTCTCTAAATTAAATCCAAATTTTCCTAAAATAAATCGAAATTAATTTAAATTAAATCCAAATTTCTCTAAATTAAATCCAAATTTCTCTAAAATAAATCCAAATTTCTCTAAATTAAATAGTTTTTTCTAAATTAAATCCAAATTTTCCTAAAATAAATACAAATTAATTTAAATTAAATACAAATTTTCCTAAAATAAATCCAAACTTCGCTAAAATAAATCCAAATTTTCCTAAAATAAATCCAAATTAATTTAAATTAAATCCAAATTAATTTAAATTAAATACAATTTTTTCTAAATTAAATCCAAACTTCTCTAAAATAAATCCAATTTTTCCTAAAATAAATCCAAAGTTCTCTAAAATAAATCCAATTTTTTCTAAAATAAATACAAATTAATTTAAATTAAATCCAAATTTTTCTAAATTAAATCCAAATTTCTCTAAAATAAACCCAAATTTCTCTAAATTAAATAGTTTTTTCTAAATTAAATCCAAATTTTCCTAAAATAAATCCAAATTAATTTAAATTAAATACAATTTTTTCTAAAATAAATCCAAACTTCTCTAAAATAAATCCAAATTTTCCTAAAATAAATCCAAACTTCTCTAAAATAAATACAATTTTTTCTAAAATAAATACAAATTAATTTAAATTAAATCCAAATTTTTCTAAATTAAATCCAAATTTCTCTAAAATAAATCCAAATTTCTCTAAATTAAATACAGTTTTTTCTAAATTAAATCCAAATTTTCCTAAAATAAATCCAAATTAATTTACATTAAATCCAAATTTTTCTAAATTAAATCCAAATTTCTCTAAAATAAATCCAAATTTTCCTAAAATAAATACAAACTTCTCTAAAATAAATACAATTTTTTCTAAAATAAATCCAAATTAATTTAAATTAAATACAAATTTTCCTAAAATAAAACCAAACTTCCCTAAAATAAATCCAAATTTTTCTAAAATAAATACTAATTAATTTAAATTAAATACAAATTTTTCTAAATTAAATCCAAATTTTTCTAAAATAAATCCAAATTTTTCTAAATTAAATCCAAATTTTCCTAAAATAAATCCAAATTAATTTAAATTAAATCCAAATTTTTCTAAATTAAATCCAAATTTTCCTAAAATAAATACAAATTAAAATTAAATCCAAATTTTTCTAAATTAAATCCAAACTTCTCTAAAATAAATACAATTTTTTTAAATTAAATCCAAATTTTCCTAAAATAAATCCAAATTAATTTAAATTAAATACAATTTTTTCTAAATTAAATCCAAACTTCCCTAAAATAAATCCAAATTTTCCTAAAATAAATCCAAATTTTTCTAAAATAAATAGTTTTTTCTAAATTAAATCCAAATTTCTCTAAAATAAATCCAAATTAATATAAATTAAATACAAATTCTTCTAAATTAAATCCAAATTCTCCTAAATTAAATCCAAATTTTCCTAAAATAAATACAAATTAAAATTAAATCCAAATTTTTCTAAATTAAATCCAAACTTCTCTAAAAGAAATACAATTTTTTCTAAATTAAATACAAATTAATTTAAATTAAATACAAATTTTTCTAAAATAAATCTAAACTTCTCTAAAATAAATCCAAATTTTCCTAAAATAAATACAAATTAATTTAAATTAAATAGAATTTTTTCTAAATTAAATCCAAATTTCTCTAAAATAAATCCAAATTTCTCTAAATTAAATCCAAATTTTCCTAAATTAAATCCAAATTTTTCTAAATTAAATCCAAATTTCTCTAAAATAAATCCAAATTTCTCTAAATTAAATAGTTTTTTCTAAATTAAATCCAAATTTTCCTAAAATAAATACAAATTAATTTAAATTAAATCCATATTTCTCTAAATTAAATCCAAATTAATTTAAATTAAATACAATTTTTTCTAAAATAAATACAAATTAATTTAAATTAAATCCAAATTTCTCTAAAATAAATATAAATTTTCCTAAAATAAATCCAAATTAATTTGAATTCAAATTTTCCTTAAATTAACATAAATTTTCCTAAAATTAATATAAAGTTCTCTAAAATAAATACGAATTAATTAAAATAAATACAAATTATTCTAAAATAAATACAAAAAATTTCCTAAAATAAATCCAAACTTCTCTAAATTTAATACAAATTATTCTAAATTAAATACAAATTTTTCTAAAATAAATACAAATTAATTTAAATTAAATCCAAATTTTTCTAAAATAAATCCAAATTTTCCTTAAATAAATCCAAATTAATTTAAAATAAATCCAAATTTTCCTAAAATAAATGCAAATTAATTTAAATTAAATACAAATTTTCCTAAAATTAATATAAAGTTCTGTAAAATAAATACAAATTAATCTAAAATAAATCCAAATTAATATAAATTAAATACAAATTCTTCTAAATTAAATCCAAATTCTCCTAAATTAAATCCAAATTTTCCTAAAATAAATACAAATTAAAATTAAATCCAAATTTTTCTAAATTAAATCCAAACTTCTCTAAAATAAATACAATTTTTTCTAAAATAAATCCAAATTTTCCTAAATTAAATCCAAATTTCTCTAAAATAAATCCAAATTTTCCTAAAATAAATCCAAATTTCTCTAAATTAAATCCAAATTAATTTAAATTAAATCCAAATTTCTCTAAATTAAATCCAAATTTCTCTAAAATAAATCCAAATTTTTCTAAATTAAATCCAAATTTTCCTAAAATAAATCCAAATTAATTTAAATTAAATACAAATTTTTCTAAATTAAATCCAAATTTTCCTAAAATAAATACAAATTAATTTAAATTAAATACAAATTAATCTAAATTAAATACAAATTAATCTAAATTAAATACAATTTTTTCTGAATTAAATACAAATTTCTCTAAAATAAATTTAACCCTCCCTAAAATAAACATAAATTAATTAAAATAAATTCAAATTAATCTAAATTAAACACAAATTTTTCTAAAATAAATACAGATTTTTCTGAATTAAATACAAATTAATCTAAAATAAATACAAATTAATCTAAATTAAATACTAATTAATCTAAATTAAATACAAATTAATCTAAATTAAATACAAATTTCTCTAAAATAAATTTAACCCTCCCTAAAATAAACATAAATTAATTAAAATAAATACAAATTAATCTAAATTAAATACAAATTTCTCTAAATTAAATACAAATTAATTTAAATTAAATACAAATTAATTTAAAGTAAATGCAAATTTCTCTAAAATTTAACCCTCCCTAAAATAAATACAAATTAATTAAAATAAATACAAATTAATCGAAATTAAAAAAACTTTTCTAAAATACAGATTTTTCTAAATTAAATACAGATTTTCCTAAATTTAATACAAATTAATCTAAATTAAATACAAATTAATCCGAATTAAATACAAATTTTTCCAAATTAAACCCAATTTATTCTCAAATAAACACAGATTTTAAATGAAACACAGATTTTTCTAAAATGAATTTAATCCTCCCTAAAATAAATACAAATTAATCTAAAATAAATACAAATTAATCTAAAATAAATACAAGTTAATCTAAAATAAATACAATTTTTCCTAAAATAAATACAAATGAATCTAAAATAAATACAAGTTAATCTAAAATAAATACAATTTTTCCTAAAATAAATACAATTTTTTCTAAAATTAACACAAATTCCACTAAAATAAATAAAATTCCCCCCAAATAAATACAAATTTCCCTAAAATAAATACAAATTTCTTTAAAATAAATACAATTTTTCCTTAAATAAACACAATTTTCCCTAAAATAAATACAATTTTCCCTAAAATAAATAGAAATTTTCTTAAAATAAATACAAATTAACCTAAAATAAATACAAATTAACCTAAAATAAATGCAAATTAATCTAAAATAAATAAAATTCCCCCCAAATAAATGCAAATTTCCCTAAAATAAATACAAATTAACCTAAAATAAATACAAATTTCCTTAAAATAAATACAAATTTCCCTTAAATAAATACAAATTAATCTAAAATAAATACAAATTCCTCCAAAATTACCCCAAATAAATCCAAATTCATCAAATCAACTCAATTTCCCCCAATTAAATATTCAATTCCTCCCCAAATAAATAAAGTTTTGTTGAATTAATACAAATTCAATCAAAATTAATACAAATTTAGTCAAAATTAATAAAAATTTAGTCAAAATTAATACAAATTCAGTCAAAATTAATAAAAATTCACCCCAAAATAAAGAAATTTACCCCAAATAAATAAAAATTTACCCCAAAATAAATAGAAATTCACCTGAAATAAATAAAAATTCACCCCAAAATTAACAAATTCACCCCAAAATTTACAAATTTACCCCAAAATAAATAAAAATTCACCCAAAATAAACAAATTTACCCCAAAATAAATAAAAATTCACCCAAAATTAACAAATTCACCCCAAAATAAACACAAATTTATCCCAAATAAATAAAAATTCACCCAAAATAAACAAATTTACCCCAAATAAATAAAAATTTACCCCAAAATAAACAAATTTACCCCAAAATAAAAACAAATTTACCCCAAAATAAACAAATTCACCCCAAAATAAATAAAAATTCACCCAAAATAAACAAATTCACCCCAAAAAAAATAAAAATTCACCCCAAAATAAACAAATTCACCCCAAAATAAATAAAAATTCACCCCAAATTAATACAAATTCACCCCAAAATAAATAAAAATTCACCCCAAAATAAACAAATTTACCCCAAATAAATAAAAATTTACCCCAAGATAAACAAATTTACCCCAAAATAAATAAAAATTCACCCCAAAATAAACAAATTCACCCCAAAATAAATAAAAATTCACCCAAAATTAACAAATTTACCCCAAATAAATAAAAATTCACCCCAAAATTAACAAATTCACCCCAAAATAAATAAAAATTTACCCCAAAATAAACAAATTCACCCCAAAATAAATAAAAATTCACCCAAAATTAACAAATTCACCCCAAAATAAACAAATTTCACCCCAAAATAAACATAAATTCACCCCAAATTAATACAAATTCCCCCAAAATTAACAATTTCACCCCAAAATAAATATTAATTCACCCAAAATTAACAAATTCACCCCAAAATAAACAAATTTACCCCAAAATAAAAACAAATTTACCCCAAAATTAACAAATTCACCCCAAAATAAACAAAAATTCACCCAAAATAAACAAATTCACCCCAAAATAAACAAATTTACCCCAAAATAAAAACAAATTCACCCCAAAATAAACAAAAATTCACCCCAAATTAACAAATTCACCCCAAAATAAATAAAAATTTACCCCAAAATAAACAAATTCACCCCAAAATAAATACAAATTTACCCCAAAATAAACAAATTCACCCCAAAATTAACAAATTTACCCCAAAATAAACAAAAATTCACCAAAAAGAAACAATTTCACCCCAAAATCGCCACCTGGGGGGGCCCCAAAATTCAACTCAGGGGAATAAAATTGGGGGGAAAACCCCAAGGTTTGGGGAAATCAGCAGCAACTTTTGGGGTGAAACCCTGAAAATGGAGATTTTTGGGGAGAGCAGCCCCGGGAATCCTGGGAGGCTCCAAAACCACGGGAATTTCGGGGACAAATCCCAAATTTTGGGGAATTTCGGGGACAAATCCCAAATTTCTGGGAATTTTGGGGACAAATCCCAAATTTTGGGGACAAATCCCAAATTTTGGGGAATTTTAGTGACAAATCCCATATTTTGGGGATTTTGGGTCCAAATCACAAATTTCTGGGAATTTTGGGGACAAATCCCAAATTTCTGGGAATTTTGGGGACAAATCCCAATTTTTGGGTCCAAATCCCGAATTTTGGGTCCAAATCCCAAACTTTGGGGAATTTTGGGTCCAAATCTCAAATTTTGGGGATTTTGGGTCCAAATCCCAAATTTTGGGGATTTTGGGTCCAAATCCCAAATTTTGGGCATTTTTGGAGGGATAATTTCCCTGGGAATTTTGGGGACAAATCTCAAATTTTGGGGATTTTTGGGTCCAAATCCCAAATTTCTGGGAATTTTGGGGACAAATCCCAAATTTTGGGCATTTTTGGAGGGATAAATTCCCTGGGAATTTTGGGTCCAAATGCCAGATTTTGGGCATTTTTGGGTCCAAATCCCAAATTTCTGGGAATTTTGGGTCCAAATCCCAAATTTTGGGGACAAATCCCAAATTTTGGGGATTTTGGGTCCAAATCCCAAATTTTGGAGATTTTTGGGTCCAAATCCCAAATTTTGGGGATTTTTGGGTCCAAATCCCAAATTCTGGGAATTTTGGGGACAAAACCCAAATTTTGGGGATTTTTGGGTCTAAATCCCAAATTTTGGGGAATTTTGTGTCCAAACCCCAAATTTCTGGGAATTTTGGTTCCAAATCCCAAATTTCTGGGAATTTTTGGGACAAATCCCAAATTTTGGGGAATTTTGGGTCCAAATCCCAAATTTTGGGGAATTTTGGGGACAAATCCCAAATTTCTGGGAATTTTGGGGACAAATCCCAAATTTTGGGGATTTTTGGGTCCAAATCCCAAATTTTGGGGAATTTTGTGTCCAAACCCCAAATTTCTGGGAATTTTGGTTCCAAATCCCAAATTTCTGGGAATTTTTGGGACAAATCCCAAATTTTGGGCATTTTTGGGTCCAAATCCCAAATTTCTGGGAATTTTGGGGACAAATCCCAAATTTTGGGGATTTTTGGGTCCAAATCCCAAATTTCTGGGAATTTTTGGGTCCAAATCCCAAATTTTGGGGATTTTTTGGGGACAAATTCCCTGGGAATTTTGGGTCCAAATCCCAAATTTCTGGGGATTTTTGGGTCCAAATCCCAAATTTCTGGGAATTTTGGGGACAAATCCCAAATTTTGGGGATTTTGGGTCCAAATACCAAATTTTGGGAATTTTGGGTCCAAATCCCAAACTTTGGGGAATTTTTGGGTCCAAATCCCAAACTTTGGGGAATTTTTGGGGACAAATTCCCTGGGAATTTTGGGCATTTTTGGAGGGATAAATTCCCTGGGAATTTTGGGTCCAAATCCCAAATTTTGGGTCCAAATCCCAAATTTTGGGGAATTCTGGGTCCAAATCCCAAATTTTGGGGAATTTTGGGTCCAAATCCCAAATTTTGGGGAATTTTTGGAGGGATAAATTCCCTGGAATTTTGGGGATAAACCTCAGGAATTTGGGGACAAACCCTGGGAATTTGGGGACAAACTCCAGGATTTGGGGACAAACCCTGGGGATTTTGGGGAAAAACACCGGGATTTGGGGCCAAACCCCAGAGATTTGGGGACAAACCCCAGGAATTTTGGGGACAAACTCCAGAGATTTGGGGACAAACCCCGGGAATTTGGGGACAAACCCCGGGAATTTGGGAACAAATTTCAGAGATTTGGGGACAAACTCCAGGAATTTGGGGACAAACCCCGGGAATTTGGGAACAAACCCCGGGAATTTGGGGACAAACCCCGGGAATTTGGGAACAAATTTCAGAGATTTGGGGACAAACTCCAGGAATTTGGGGACAAACCCCGGGAATTTGGGGACAAACCCCGGGATTTTGGGGACAAACCCCGGGAATTTGGGGACAAACCCCGGGAATTTGGGAACAAACCCCGGGATTTTGGGGACAAACCCCGGGAATTTGGGGACAAACCCCGGGAATTTTGAGGACAAACCCCGGGAATTTGGGGACAAACCCCGGGAATTTTGAGGACAAACCCTGGGAATTTGGGGACAAACCCTGGGAATTTTGAGGACAAACCCCGGGAATTTGGGGACAAACCCTGGGAATTTGGGGACAAACCCTGGGAATTTGGGGACAAACCCCGGGATTTTGGTGATCCCTGCTGGTTTCGAGTCCCGGTCCCGGCGCTCGTGGCTCCGATCCCGGCAGTTCCGGGGTGAAATTCCGGCATTTTTGGGGTGAAATCCCAAGGATTGCGGCTCCGGTTTTGGGGACAAAGTCCCAGCACTTTGTGACTCCAGAGCTCCCAGTTCCAAAAATTCCAGCAATTCCAAAAAAAAAATATCCAGCAATTCCAAAAAAAAAAATCCAGCAATTCCAAAAATTCCAGCAATTCCAAAAATTCCGGCAATTCCAAATTCCAGCAGTTTTGAATTCCAGCAATTCCAAATTCCAGCAGTTTTCAATTCCAGCAATTCCCAATTCCAACAATTCCGATTTCCAGTAATTCCAAATTCCAGCAATTCCAAAAATTCCAGTAATTCCAAATTCCAGCAAATCTGAATTCCAGCAATTCTCAATTCCAGCAATTCCCAATTCCAGCAATTCCCAATTCCAGCAATTCCAGCGATTCCAGCAATTCCCAATTCCAGCAATTCCCAATTCCAGCAATTCCAGCGATTCCAGCGATTCCAGCAATTCCCAATTCCAGCAATTCCCAATTCCAACAATTCCCAATTCCAGCAATTCCCAATTCCCAATTCCAGGAATTCCTAATTCCAGCAAATCTGAATTCCAGCAATTCTGAATTTCGGCAGTTCCAAAAATTCCAGCAATTCCCAATTCCAACAATTCCCAATTTCGGCAATTCCCAATTCCAGCAGCTCCGAATTCCAGCGATTCCAGGTTGGAACTCCAGGAATGGTTCCCGTCCCCGTTTTGGGATTAAAATCCTCAATTCTGGCTCCGCTCTGGGACTGGATTCTTGCTCCCTGTCCTGAGCCCAATCCCAAATTCCCAAATTCCAATTCCAGTCCCATTTATCCCAATAAATTCACACGTAAACCGACTCGTGGGACTGAGTCCTGCCCTGATCCCAAATCCCAATCCAAATCCCAATCCAAATCCCAATTCAAATCCAAATCCCAAAATCCCCAATCCCAATCCAAATTCCAAATCCCAAAATCCCAAAATCCCCAATCCCAATAAATTCACACGTAAACCGACTCGCGGGACTGAGTCCTGCCCCGATCCCAAATCCCAAATCCAAATTCCAATCCCAAATCCAAATCCCAATCCAAATCCCAAAATAACCAATCCCAATCCCTTTTATCCCAATAAATTCACACGTAAACCGACTCGCAGGACTGAGTCCTGCCCTGATCCCAAATCCCAATTCAAATTCCAAATCCCAATCCAAATCCCAAAATCCCCAATCCCAATAAATTCAACGTAAACCGACTCGCAGGACTGAGTCCTGCCCAAATCCCAATTCCAAATCCAAATCCAAATCCCAAATCCCAATCCAAATCCCAAAATCCCCAATCCCAATAAATTCAACGTAAACCGACTCGCAGGACTGAGTCCTGCCCCGATCCCAAATCCCAATCCAAATCCCAAAATCCCATTTATCCCAATAAATTCACACGTAAACCGACTCGCTGGACTGCGTCCTGCCCCGATCAATCCCAATCCCAATCCCATTTATCCCATTTATCCCATTCAATTCACACGTAGGCCGACTCGCGGGACTGAGTCCTGCCCTGATCAATCCCAATCCCATTTTACCCCAATCCAAATCCCAGTATCACACATAAACCGACTCACTGGATTGTGTCCTGCCCCGATCACAAATCCAAATCCCAATCCAAATTCCAAATCCCAATCCCATTAAAATCACACGTGAACCGACCCAATGGACTGCGTTCTGCCCCAATCCAAATCCCAATCCCAGTCCAAATCCAAATCCCAAATCCCAATCCCAATAAATTCACACGTAAACCGACTCGCGGGACTGCGTCCTGCCCCGATCCCATTTTATCCCAATCCCATTAAATTCACACATAAACCGACTTGGATTGGGATTTAACCCAATCCCAAATCCAAATGGAAATCCAATCCCAAATCCCAATCCAAATCCCATTTATCCCAATCAATTCACACGTAAACCGACTCACGGGACTGCGTCCTGCCCCAATCCCAATCCCAATCCCATTTATCCCATTTATCCCATTAAATTCACACGTAGGCCGACTCGCTGGACTGCGTCCTGCCCCGATCAATCCCAATCCCAATCCCATTTATCCCAATCCCATTTATCCCATTTATCCCATTAAATTCACACGTAGGCCGACTCGCTGGACTGCGTTCTGCCCTGATCAATCCCAATCCCAATCCCATTTATCCCAATCCCATTTATCCCATTTATCCCATTAAATTCACACGTAGGCCGACTCGCTGGACTGAGTCCTGCCCCGATCAATCCCAATCCCAATCAAAATCCAAATCCCAATCCAACCCAAATCCAAATCCCAATCGAAATCCAAATTCCAATCCCAATCCCAATCACATTTATCCCAATTATCCCATTTATCCCAATCAATTCACACGTAGGCCGACTCGCTGGACTGCGTCCTGCCCTGATCAATCCCAATCCCAATCCCATTTATCCCAATCCCATTTATCCCAATCCCAAATTCACACGTAGGCCGACTCGCTGGACTGCGTCCTGCCCTGATCAATCCCAATCCCATTTATCCCAATCCCATTTATCCCATTTATCCCAATAAATTCACACGTAGGCCGACTCGCTGGACTGCGTCCTGCCCCGATCAATCCCAATCCCATTTATCCCAATCCCATTTATCCCATTTATCCCATTCAATTCACACGTAGGCCGACTCGCTGGACTGCGTCCTGCCCCGATCAATCCCAATCCCATTTATCCCAATCCCATTTATCCCAATTATCCCATTTATCCCATTTATCCCATTAAATTCACACGTAGGCCGACTCGCGGGACTGCGTCCTGCCCCGATCAATCCCAATCCCATTTATCCCAATTATCCCATTTATCCCAGTAAATTCACACGTAGGCCGACTCGCTGGACTGCGTCCTGCCCAGGGCGGGCGCGGGCGCCGCCGGCTCCTTCCTGCGCGCCTCCCCCAGGGATTTGCGGCGCGCCCGGGCCCCGCGCACGGCGGCGCGCACCTTGCGCCAGCCCAGGTGGTTGAGCTCGGCCAGGTTGAGCAGGACGCAGACGCCCGAGACGGCGAACATGAAGACGAGGAAGACGCTCTTCTCGGTGGGCCGCGAGACGTAGCACTCCACCTCCTTGACGCAGGGGTAGCGGTCGCACTCGAAGATGGCCGGCACGCGGAACCCGTACAGGAAGTACTGCCCGCCCAGGAAGCCGATCTCCAGAGCGTTCCGGAACACCACCTGCGGCCGCCGGGCGGGGACGGGATAGACCAGATGATTAATCGTATAATCAATATTGTCAAAGGGGATAAATCGTGTAATCGATCATGTAATTACAAATATTTCAGATTTTCACGGTATTTCAAATATTGTGGGGTCAATCATGGTGTCAATCAAGGGGCAGGAATGGGATAAATCATGTAATCGATCATATAATCAATCGTGGGATCGATCATGGGATCGATCATGGGGTCAATCATGGGGCAGGAATGGATAAATCATGTAATCAATCATATAATCAATGGTGGGATCGATCACGGGATCAATCATGGGGCAGGAATGGGATAAATCATGTAACTGATCATATAATCGATCGTGGGATTGATCATGGGGTCAATCACGGGGTCAATCATGGGGCAGGAACGGGATAAATCATGTAATCGATCATATAATCGATCGTGGGATCAATCATGGGATCGATCATGGGGCAGGAACGGGATAAATCATGTAATTGATCATATAATCGATCGTGGGATCGATCATGGGGTCAATCATGGGGTCAGTCATGGGGCAGGAATGGGATAAATCATGTAATCGATCATATAATCAATTAGTGATCGATCATGGGATCAATCATGGGGTCAGTCATGGGGCAGGGAGGGGATAAATCATGTAATCGATCATATAATCAATTACGGGATCGATCATGGGATCGATCATGGGGTCAGTCATGGGGCAGGGAGGGGATAAATCATGTAATCGATCATATAATCAATGGTGGGATCGATCACGGGATCAATCATGGGGCAGGGAGGGGATAAATCATGTAATCGATCATATAATCAATGGTGGGATCGATCACGGGGTGGGGATGGGGCGGGGACGGGATAAATCAGATGATTAATCCTATAATCAATGGTGGGATCGATCATGGGATCAATCATGGGGTCAATCATGGGGTCAGTCATGGGATAAATCGTGTAATCGATCATATAATCAATCACGGGACCAATCATGGGATCAATCTCGGGGCGGGGACGGGGCGGGGAGGGGATAAATCACGTAATCAATCATATAATCAATCGTGGGATCTATCATGGGATCAATCATGGGGTCAATCATGGGGCAGGAACGGGATAATTCATGTAATCGATCATATAATCAATTACAGGATCGATCATGGGGTCAATCATGGGATCAATCATGGGGTCAATCACGGGGCAGGGAGGGGATAAATCATGTAATCGATCATATAATCAATGGTGGGATCGATCATGGGATCGATCATGGGGTCAATCATGGGGTCAATCATGGGGTCAATCATGGGGCAGGAATGAGATAAATCATGTAATCAATCATATAATCAATGGTGGGATCGATCATGGGGTCAATCATGGGGTCAGTCATGGGGCAGGAACGGGATAAATCATGTAATCAATCATATAATCAATGGTGGGATCGATCATGGGGTCAATCATGTAATCGATCATATAATCAATGGTGGGAACGATCATGGGATCAATCATGGGGCAGGGAGGGGATAAATCATGTAATGGATCATAGGATCAATCATGGGATCAATCATGGGATCAATCATGGGATCAATCATGGGGCAGGGAGGGGATAAATCATGTAATCGATCATATAATCAATTACAGGATCAATCACGGGGTGGGGACGGGGCGGGGACGGGGATAAATCATGTAATTAATCGTATTATCAATCATGGGATCGATCAAGGGATCAATCACGGGGTCAGTCATGGGGCAGGAATGGATAAATCATGTAATCGATCATATAATCAATGGTGGGGTCAATCATGGGATCAATCATGGGATCAATCATGGGATCGATCGTGGGATCAATCATGGGGCGGGGACGGGGATAAATCACACAATTGATCATGGGATCAATCACAGGATCAATCACAGGTCGGGGACAGGGATAAATGACACAATCATGGGATCAATCACGGGATCAATCACAGGATCAAGCACAGGATCAAGCACAGGATCAATCACGGGATCAATCACAGGATCAATCATGGGATCAGTCACAGGATCAATCACAGGATCAATCACGGGATCAATCACAGGATCAATCACGGGATCAATCACGGGATCAATCACAGGATCAATCATGGGATCAATCACAGGATCAGTCACAGGATCAATCACGGGATCAATCACGGGATCAATCACAGGATCAATCATGGGATCAATCACGGGATCAATCACAGGATCAATCACGGGATCAGTCACAGGATCAATCACAGGATCAATCACGGGATCAATCACAGGATCAATCATGGGATCAGTCACAGGATCAATCACAGGATCAATCACGGGATCAATCACAGGATCAATCACGGGATCAATCACGGGATCAATCACAGGATCAATCATGGGATCAATCACAGGATCAATCACAGGATCAATCACGGGATCAGTCACGGGATCAGTCACGGGATCAATCATGGGATCAATCACGGGATCAGTCACAGGATCAATCACAGGATCAATCACGGGATCAATCACGGGATCAATCACAGGATCAATCACGGGGTCAGTCACGGGATCAATCACAGGATCAATCACGGGATCCATCATGGGATCAGTCACGGTATCAATCATGGGATCCATCATGGGATCAATCACGGGATCGATCCTGGGATCAATCATGGGATCAATCACGGGATCAATCACAGGATCAATCATGGGATCAATCACGGGATCAATCATGGGATCAATCACGGGATCAATCATGGGATCAATCACGGGATCAATCACAGGATCAATCATGGGATCAATCACGGGGTCAATCACGGGATCAGTCACAGGATCAGTCACGGGATCAATCACAGGGTGGGGAGAGGATAAATCATGTAATTGATCCAGGGATCAATCATGGATCAATCACGGGATCAATCACAGGATCAATCACGGGATCAATCACGGGGTGGGGAGAGGATAAATCATGTAATTGATCCTGGGATCGATCATGGATCAATCACGGGATCAATCATGAGATCAATCACGGGATCGATCACAGGGTGGGGAGGGGATCAATCATGTAATTGATCCTGGGATCCATCATGGATCAATCATGGGATCCCACGATCCTGTGATCCCAGCCTTTCTTTGATGCATTTCCCCCGCCAGGCCGGTGTCAGACGGGATTTTCAGCCCTCAGCCCCTCCTCGGATCAATTTTCACCCCAAAACCCTTTTTCACACAATTTTTCACCCCCCACACCCTTTTTTAATAAAATTTTCACCCCAAAACCCTTTCTCTGATCAATTTTTCACTCCCACACCCTTTTTTTACACAATTTTTCACCCCCAAACCCTTTTTTAATACAATTTTCACCCCAAAACCCTCTTTTTCACACTATTTTTCACCCCCCACACCCTTTTTTAATACAATTTTCACCCCAAAACCTTCTTTTTTATAAAATTTTTCATTCCAAAACCCTCTTTTTAATACAATTTTCACCCCAAAACCCTCTTTTTAATACATTTTTCACCCCAAAACCCTCTTTTTTTATACAATTTTTACCCTCCAAACCCTTTTTTAATAAAATTTTCATCCCCAAACCCCCTTTTTCACACAATTTTTCACCCCCAAACCCTTTTTTAATAAAATTTTCACCCCAAAACCCTCTTTTTAATAAAATTTTCACCCCAAAACCCTCTTTTTTATACAATTTTTCTCCCTCCACACCCTTTTTTAATACAATATTCACCCCAAAACCCTCTTTTTCACACAATTTTTCACCCCAAAACCCTCTTTTTAATAAAATTTTTCACCCCCACACTCTTTTTTAATACAATTTTCACCCCAAAACCCTCTTTTTTACACTATTTTTCACCCCCCAAACCCTTTTTTAATAAAATTTTCACCCCCAAACCCTTTTTTAATACTTTTTTCACCCCCAAACCCTCTTTTTCACACTATTTTTCACCCCCCACACCCTTTTTCACACAATTTTCACCCCAAAACCCTCTTTTTCACACAATTTTTCACCCCCCAATCCCTCTTTTTCACACAATTTTTCACCCCCCACACCCTTTTTTAATAAAATTTTCACCCCCAATCCCCCTTTTTCACACAATTTTTCACCCCCCACACCCTTTTTCACACAATTTCCACCCCAAACCCTCTTTTTCACACAATTTTTCACCCCCACACCCTTTGTCCCCCCAATCCCCGCTCTCCCCCGCACACCTGGATCACGTAAAACCTGGAGATCCCCTCCTGCCTCTTGGCCTTGGCGCTGCGCGGCGGCCGCGCCGTCACCTCGGGCTCGCTACCGCCGGCGGTTCCGGCGGTTCCGGCGGTGCCGGCGGTGCCGGCGGGTCCGGCTGTGCCGGCGCGGCGCGCGTCCAGCAGCGGCTGCAGGAAGGAGCAGCGGCGCTCGCGCTGTTTGGCCGCCTGATGCACGGAGTAGGTGATGAAGCAGAGGCTGGGGGTGCAGACCAGAATGATCTGGAACACCCAGTAGCGGATGTGCGAGATGGGGAAGGCGCGGTCGTAGCAGGCCTGGTTACAGCCGGGCTGCAGGGTGTTGCACATGAACATGGTCTGCTCGTCCTCGTACACCGTCTCGCCCACGATGGCCACGATCAGGATGCGGAAAATCACCACCACCGTCAGCAGGATCCTGTCAGGCGGAGAAAAACAATGCCACTGTCAGCAGGATCCGATTGTGTGGGGAAATCACCACCACCGTCAGCAGGATCCTGTCAGGCGGAGAAAATCACCACCACCGTCAGCAGGATCCTGTCAGGCGGAGAAAAACACCGCCACCGTCAGCAGGATCCTGTCAGGCGGAGGAAAACACCGCCACCGTCAGCAGGATCCTGTCAGGCGGAGAAAAACACTGCCACCGTCAGCAGGATCCTGTCAGGCGGAGAAAAACACCGCCACTGTCAGCAGGATCCGACTGTTGTGTGTGGGGAAATCACCACCACCGTCAGCAGGATCCTGTCAGGCGGAGGAAAACACCGCCACCGTCAGCAGGATCCTGTCAGGCGGAGAAAAACACCGCCACCATCAGCAGGATCCTGTCAGGCGGAGGAAATCACCGCCACCGTCAGCAGGATCCGATTGTGTGGGGAAATCACCGCCACCGTCAGCAGGATCCGACTGTTGTGTGAGGTGAAAACACCGCCACCGTCAGCAGGATCCTGTCAGGTGGAGGAAAACAGCACCGCCGTCAGCAGGATCCGACTGTTGTGTGGGGGGAAATCACCGCCACTGTCAGCAGGATCCGATTGTGTGGGGAAATCACCACCACTGTCAGCAGGATCCGATTGTGTGGGGAAATCACCACCACCGTCAGCAGGATCCTGTCAGGCGGAGGAAATCACCACCACCATCAGCAGGATCCTGTCAGGCGGAGGAAAACACCGCCACCGTCAGCAGGATCCTGTCAGGCGGAGGAAAACACCGCCACCATCAGCAGGATCCTGTCAGGCGGAGGAAAACACCGCCACCGTCAGCAGGATCCGACTGTTGTGTGGGGTGAAATCACCGCCACCGTCAGCAGGATCCTGTCAGGCGGAGGAAAACACCGCCACCGTCAGCAGGATCCTGTCAGGCGGAGAAAAACACCGCCACCGTCAGCAGGATCCTGTCAGGCGGAGGAAAACACCACCGCTGTCAGCAGGGTCTGATTGTGTGGGGTGAAATCACCGCCACTGTCAGCAGGATCCTGTCAGGTGGAGTAAAACACCGCCACCGTCAGCAGGATCCAACTGTTGTGTGGGGAAATCACCACCACCGTCAGCAGGATCCGATTGTGTGGGGAAATCACCGCCACCGTCAGCAGGATCCGATTGTGTGGGGAAATCACCGCCGCCGTCAGCAGGATCCGATTGTGTGGGGAAATCACCACCACCGTCAGCAGGATCCGATTGTGTGGGGAAATCACCGCCACCGTCAGCAGGATCCTGTCAGGCGGAGGAAAACACCGCCACTGTCAGCAGGATCCGATTGTGTGTGGGGAAATCACCACCACCGTCAGCAGGATCCTGTCAGGCGGAGTAAAACACCACCGCTGTCAGCAGGATCCTGTCAGGCGGAGGAAAACACCGCCACCGTCAGCAGGATCCTGTCAGGCGGAGAAAAACACCGCCACCGTCAGCAGGATCCTGTCAGGCGGAGGAAAACACCGCCACTGTCAGCAGGATCCGATTGTGTGGGGAAATCACCACCACTGTCAGCAGGATCCGACTGTTGTGTGGGGAAATCACCACCACCGTCAGCAGGATCTGATTGTGTGGGGAAATCACCGCCACCGTCAGCAGGATCCTGTCAGGCGGAGAAAAACACCACCACTGTCAGCAGGATCCGATTGTGTGGGGTGAAATCACCGCCACCGTCAGCAGGATCCTGTCAGGCGGAGAAAAACACCGCCACTGTCAGCAGGATCCGACTGTTGTGTGGGGAAATCACCGCCACCGTCAGCAGGATCCTGTCAGGCGGAGAAAAACACCGCCACCGTCAGCAGGATCCTGTCAGGCGGAGGAAAACACCGCCACCATCAGCAGGATCCGATTGTGTGGGGTGAAATCACCGCCACCGTCAGCAGGATCCGATTGTGTGGGGTGAAATCACCACCGCCGTCAGCAGGATCCGATTGTGTGGGGAAATCACCACCACCGTCAGCAGGATCTGATTGTGTGGGGAAATCACCGCCACCGTCAGCAGGATCCTGTCAGGCGGAGAAAAACACCGCCACCATCAGCAGGATCCTGTCAGGCGGAGAAAAACACCACCACTGTCAGCAGGATCCGATTGTGTGGGGTGAAATCACCGCCACCGTCAGCAGGATCCTGTCAGGCGGAGAAAAACACCGCCACTGTCAGCAGGATCCGATTGTGTGGGGAAATCACCACCACTGTCAGCAGGATCCGATTGTGTGGGGAAATCACCACCACCGTCAGCAGGATCCGATTGTGTGGGGTGCTACCGAGTGTGGTACCGGGGATGGGGTACTGGTGTGGGAGCAGGGCAGTACCGGGGTTGGTACTGGGATGGCACTGGGGCGGTACTGGGGGTGGTACGGGGGATGGTACCGGGTTGGGAGTGGGGCGGTACCGGGGGTGGTACCGGGGGTGGTATCAGTGTGGTATCGGGGATGGGGCAGTGGGGCTGGGACACCGGGGGTGGTACCGGGGATGGTACCGGGGATGGTACCGGGGGTGGTATTCAGGGATGGTACCAGGGGTGGTACCGGGGGTGGTACCGGGGATGGTACCGGGTTGGGAGCAGGGTGGTACCAGGGTGGTACCAGGGGTGGTACCGGGGGTGGTATCAGGGATGGTACCAGGGGTGGTACAGGGGGTGGTACCGGGGGTGGTACCAGGGGTGGTACCAGGGGTGGTATCGAGGATGGGGCAGCGGGGCTGGGGTACTGGGGTGGTACCGGGGGTGGTACCGGGGGTGGTACCGGGGGCGGTACCAGGGGTGGTACCAGGGGTGGTACCGGGGGTGGTACCGGGGGTGGTACCGGGGGCGGTACCAGGGGTGGTACCGGGGGTGGTACCGGGGGTGGTACCGGGGGTGGTATCAGGGATGGTACCGGGTTGGGAGCAGGGTGGTACCAGGGGTGGTACCAGGGGTGGTACCGGGGGTGGTACCGGGGGTGGTACTGGGGGTGGTATCAGGGGTGGTACCAGGGGTGGTACCGGGTTGGGAGCAGGGTGGTACCAGGGGTGGTACCGGGGGTGGTACCGGGGGTGGTACCAGGGGTGGTACCGGGGGTGGTATCGGGGGTGGGGCAGTGGGGCTGGGACACCGGGGTGGTATCGGGGGTGGTATCGGGGTTGGTACTAGGATGGTACCGGGGGTGGTACCGGGGCTGGGGAGTGGGCTGGAGTGCCTGGGGACACCTGGGGGCACCTGGGGACACCTGGGGACACCTGGGGGACACCTGGGGGACACCTGGGGACATCTGGGGACACCTGGGGGACACCTGGGACTGAGGATGGGGCACCGGGGCTGGTACCAGGGCTGGGGAGTGGGTTGGAGTGCCTGGGGGTACCTGGGGGTGCCTGGGCACACCTCGGGACACCTGGGGGCACCTGGGGACACCTGGGGACACCTGGGAGGAACCTGGGGGCACCTGGGGACACCTGGGGACACCTGGGGGCACCTGGGAGGAACCTGGGGGCACCCGGGGGACACCTGGGGGGCACCAGGGACACCTGGAGACAGGGGGCACACCTTGGGGACACGAGACCCTCCCCTGGGGCTCCCCTGGGGACACGAGAGCCTCACCTTGGGGACGGGGGGCTCACCTGGGGCTCCCCTGGGGACAGGGGGCTCCCCTTGGGGACACGAGACCCTCACCCTGGGGACATGACACCGTCCTGGGGACACGAGAGCCTCACCTGGGGACAGGGGGCTCACCTGGGGCTCACCTGGGGCTCCCCTGGGGACAGGAGCCTCACCTTGGGGACGGGGGGCTCACCTGGGGCTCACCTGGGGCTCCCCTGGGGACACGAGAGCCTCCCCTGGGGACACGTGGCTCACCTTGGGGACATGGCCCTCCCCCTGGGGACACGTGGCTCACCCGGGGCTCAGCCGGGGACAGCACAGCCCGTGGGCGGCCCTGAGCTAGCGGCTCACCTGGCCCTGGGGTCACACCTGGCTCTGCAGGGTGACACCTGGCCCTGGGGGTCACACCTGGCTCTGGGGGGTGACACCTGGCCCTGGGGGTGACACCTGTCCCAGGGGGTGACACCTGTCCCGGGGGTGACACCTGGCCCTGAGCCAGCGGCTCACCTGGCCCTGAGGTCACACCTGGCTCTGCAGGGTGACACCTGGCCCTGGAGGGTGACACCTGGCCCTGGGGTCACACCTGGCCCGGGGGGTGACACCTGGCCCTGGGGGGTGACACCTGGCCCGGGGGGTGACACCTGGCTCTGGGGGTGACACCTGTCCTGAGGGTGACACCTGGCCCTGGGGGTCACACCTGGCTCTGGGGGTGACACCTGTCCCAGGGGGTGACACCTGTCCCAGGGGATGACACCTGGCCCTGGGGGTCACACCTGGCCCTGGGGTCACACCTGGCTCTGCAGGGTGACACCTGGCCCTGGGGGTCACACCTGGCCCTGGGGTCACACCTGGCTCTGCAGGGTGACACCTGGCCCTGGGGGTCACACCTGGCCCTGGGGGTCACACCTGGCCCTGGGGTCACACCTGGCCCGGGGGGTGACACCTGTCCCAGGGGTCACACCTGGCTCTGGGGGTGACACCTGTTCCAGGGGGGTCACACCTGGCCCTGAGCCAGCGGCTCACCTGGCCCTGGGGTCACACCTGGCTCTGCAGGGTGACACCTGGCCCTGGGGGTGACACCTGGCCCGGGGGGTAACACCTGTCCTGGGGGGTGACACCTGGCCCTGGGGGTGACACCTGGCCCTGGGGGTGACACCTGGCCCTGGGGGTGTCACACCTGTCCTGGTGTCACACCTGGCCCTGGGGTCACACCTGTCCTGGGGTCACACCTGTCCTGGGGTCACACCTGTCCCCCCCACCCCCCCCAGGGGTGTCCCCAGTACCCTGGGACGCGTTTGGGGACACGCGGGGACCGTCCCCACCCTCCCCCCGCGGCTGTCCCAGTGCCACCAGTGCCACCGGTGTCCCCAGTGTCACCCCAGTGCCACCAGTGTCACCAGTGCCACCCCAATGTCCCCATTGTCACCCCAGTGTCACCAGTGTCATGCCAATGCCACCCCAGTGTCCCCAGAGTCACCCCAGTGTCCCCACTGTCACCCCAGTGTCACCAGTGTCACCAGTGTCACCAGTGCCACCCCAATGTCCCCACTGTCACCCCAGTGTCCCCATTGTCACCCCAGTGTCCCCCCAATGTCCCCCAATGTCCCCCAGTGTCCCCAGTGTCCCCCAATGTCCCCCAATGTCCCCCAATGTCCCCCAGTGTCCCCCAATGTCCCCCAGTGTCCCCAATGTCCCCCAGTGTCCCCAGTGTCCCCCAGTGTCCCCCCAATGTCCCCCAGTGTCCTCCCAGTGTCCCCCAGTGTCCCCCCAATGTCACCAGTGTCCCCAGTGTCCCCAGTGTCCCCAGTGTCCCCCCAATGTCCCCCAGTGTCCCCAGTGTCCCCAGTGTCCCCCCAATGTCCCCCAGTGTCCCCAGTGTCCCCAGTGTTCCCCCAATGTCCCCCAATGTCCCCAGTGTCACCCCAATGTCCCCAGTGCCACCCCAGTGTCACCCCAATGTCCCCAGTGTCCCCAGTGCCACCCCAGTGTCCCCAGTGTCCCCAATGTCCCCAGTGTCCCCAGTGCCCCCGGTGTCCCCAGTGTCACCCCAGTGTCCCCAATGTCCCCAATGTCCCCTCAGTGTCCCCAGGGGAGGTGACAGCAGCCAGGGGACAGCAGCGGGGGGGGGCGGTGGGGGAGGCTGGGGGGGGTTTGGGGGTCCCGGGGGGATTTTGGGGAGGGGTCCCGGGATGGGGGAGGGGACAGCGGGGGGAGCCTGGAGGAATGCGGAGGTGGGGAGGGGTCCGGGGGGGTCTCGGGGGGATTTTGGGGGGGTCCTGGGGGGATTTGGGGGTCCCGGGGGGGTCGCGGGGGGATCCAGGAGGATTTGGGGAGGGGTGAGGGGTGATTGTGGGGAGGGGTCCGGATGGATTTGGGGATCCCGGGGTGATTTTGGGGAGGGGTCGGGATGGATCTGGGGAGGGCTCTGGGGTGATTTTGGGGATCCCGGGGTGATTTTGGGGAGGGGTCCGGGGTGATTTTGGGAGGGCTCCGGGGGGATTTGGGGATGCCGGGGGGGTTTGGGGATGCCGGGGGGGTTTGGGGAGGGCTCCGGGGGGGTTTGGGGAGGGGTCCGGGGGGATTTGGGGAGGGGTCGGGATGGATCTGGGGAGGGGTCCGGGATGATTTTGGGAGGGCTCTGGGGTGATTTTGGGGATCCCGGGGTGATTTTGGGGAGGGGTCCGGGGTGATTTTGGGGAGGGGTCCGGGGTGATTTTGGGAGGGCTCCGGGTGGGTTTGGGGAGGGGTCCGGGGGGATTTTGGGGAGGGCTCCGGGGGGATTTGGGGATCCCGCGGGGGTTTGGGGATCCCGGGGGGATTTTGGGGAGGGCTCCGGGGTGATTTTGGGGAGGGCTCCGGGGTGATTTTGGGGAGGGGTCCCGGGGGATTTTGGGGAGGGCTCCGGGGTGATTTTGGGGAGGGGTCCGGGGGGATTGGGGGATCCCGGGGGGGTTTGGGGATGCCGGGGGGATTTTGGGGAGGGCTCCGGGGGGATTTTGGGGAGGGGTCCCGGGGGGATTTTGGGGAGGGGTCCCGGGGGGGTTTGGGGAGGGCTCCGGATGGGTTTGGGGATCCCGGGGGATTTTGGGGAGGGCTCCGGGGTGATTTTGGGGAGGGCTCCGGGGTGATTTTGGGGAGGGGTCCCAGGGGAATTTGGGGAGGGCTCCGGATGGGTTTGGGGATCCCGGGGTGATTTTGGGGAGGGCTCCGGATGGGTTTGGGGATCCCGGGGGAATTTGGGGAGGGGTCCCGGGGTGATTTTGGGGAGGGCTCCGGGGTGATTTTGGGGAGGGGTCCCAGGGGAATTTGGGGAGGGCTCCGGATGGGTTTGGGGATCCCGGGGGAATTTGGGGAGGGGTCCCGGGGGGGTTTGGGGAGGGCTCCGGATGGGTTTGGGGATCCCGGGGGAATTTGGGGAGGGGTCCGGGGTGATTTTGGGGAGGGCTCCGGGGTGATTTTGGGGAGGGGTCCCAGGGGAATTTGGGGAGGGCTCCGGATGGATTTGGGGATCCCGGGGTGATTTTGAGGAGGGCTCCGGGGGGGTTTGGGGAGGGGTCCCGGGGGGGTTTGGGGAGGGCTCCGGATGGGTTTGGGGATCCCGGGGGAATTTGGGGAGGGGTCCGGGGGTCCCGCGCAGCCTGACCTGCCGATCATGGTGGAGTGCTGCTGCACCGCCGCCTCCAGCAGCCGCTCCAGGATGGTCCATTCGCCCATGGCTCCGGGCCGGGACCCCCCGGGACCCCCCCGGGACCCCCCGGGACCCCCCCGGGACCCCCCGGGACCCCCGGGATCCCCCCCGGGATCCCCCCCGGGCCCCCCCGGATCAGCAGCGCCGCCCCCCCCGCCCTCCGGGATCGGGCGGATCCAGCGGATCCCCGGGATCCATCGGCGCGGCCGGGCCAGGCGGGCGGGAGGGGCGGGACTGGGAGGGACTGGGAGGGACTGGGAGGGGACTGGGATGGACTGGGAGGGACTGGGAGGGACTGGGGGGGACTGGGAGGGACTGGGAGGGACTGGGAGGGACTGGGGGAGGGGACTGGGAGGGACTGGGAGGGACTGGGAGGGACTGGGAGGGGATGGGGGAGGAGCTGGGGGGGACTGGGAGGGGCTGGGAGGGACTGGGGGGGGACTGGGAGGGACTGGGATGGACTGGAGGGACTGGGAGGGACTGGGGGGGACTGGGAGGGACTGGGAGGGACTGGGAGGGGGCTGGGAGGGGGCTGGGAGGGACTGGGGGAGGGACTGGGAGGGACTGGGAGGGACTGGGGGGGACTGGGAGGGACTGGGAGGGGGCTGGGAGGGGGCTGGGAGGGACTGGGGGAGGGACTGGGAGGGACTGGGAGGGACTGGGAGGGGACTGGGGGGGGACTGGAGGTAACTGGGAGGGGATGGGAGGGACTGGGAGGGGCTGGGAGCGGGAGGGGGGATACTGGCGGGGTCATACTGGTTATACTGGGGGGTTATACTGGTTATACTGGGGGTTATACTGGTTATACTGGGGGTTATACTGGTTATACTGGGGGGTTATACTGGTTATACTGGGGGGTCATACTGGTTATACTGGGGGGGTTACACTGGTTATACTGGGGGTCACACTGGTTATACTGGGGGGTCATACTGGTTATACTGGGGGGGTTACACTGGTTATACTGGGGGGTTATACTGGCGGGGTCATACTGGTTATACTGGGGGGTTATACTGGTTATACTGGGGGGTTATACTGGTTATACTGGGGGTTATACTGGTTATACTGGGGGGTTATACTGGTTATACTGGGGGTTATACTGGTTATACTGGGGGTTATACTGGTTATACTGGGGGGTTATACTGGTTATACTGGGGGGTTATACTGGTTATACTGGGGGTTATACTGGTTATACTGGGGGGTTATACTGGTTATACTGGGGGTTATACTGGTTATACTGGGGTTCATACTGGTTATACTGGGGGGTTATACTGGTTATACTGGGGGGTTATACTGGTTATACTGGGGGGTTATACTGGTTATACTGGGGGGTTATACTGGTTATACTGGGGGTTATACTGGTTATACTGGGGGTTATACTGGTTATACTGGGGGGTTATACTGGTTATACTGGGGGGTCATACTGGTTATACTGGGGGGTTATAACGGAGGGCAGGACCTCCCCTAAAACCAGTTCTGGTGTCACTGGTCCCGCACTGGTGTCACTGGTGTCACTGGTCCCGCACTGGTGTCACTGGTCCTGTACTGGTGTCACTGGTGTCACTGGTCCCGTACTGGTGTCACTGGTCCCGCACTGGTGTCACTGGTCCCGTACTGGTGTCACTGGTCCCGTACTGGTGTCACTGGTCCTGTACTGGTGTCACTGGTCCTGTACCGGTGTCACTGGTCCTGTACTGGTGTCACTGGTCCTGTACTGGTGTCACTGGTCCTGTACCGGTGTCACTGGTCCTGTACTGGTGTCACTGGTCCCGTACTGGTGTCACTGGTCCCGTACTGGTGTCACTGGTCCTGTACTGGTGTCACTGGTCCTGTACCGGTGTCACTGGTCCTGTACTGGTGTCACTGGTCCTGTACTGGTGTCACTGGTCCCGCACCAGTGTCACTGGTCCCGCACTGGTGTCACTGGTCCCGCAGTGGTGTCACTGGTGTCACTGGTCCCGCACTGGTGTCACTGGTCCTGTACTGGTGTCACTGGTCCCGCACTGGTGTCACTGGTCCCACCCTGGTGTCACTGGTCCCGTACTGGTGTCACTGGTCCCGCAGTGGTGTCACTGGTCCTGTACTGGTGTCACTGGTGTCACTGGTCCCGCACTGGTGTCACTGGTCCCGCACTGGTGTCACTGGTGTCACTGGTCCCGCACTGGTGTCACTGGTGTCACTGGTCCCGCACTGGTGTCACTGGTCCTGTACTGGTCCCGCACTGGTGTCACTGGTCCCGCACTGGTGTCACTGGTCCCGCACTGGTGTCACTGGTCCTGTACCGGTGTCACTGGTGTCACTGGTCCCGCACTGGTGTCACTGGTGTCACTGGTCCCGCACTGGTGTCACTGGTCCTGTACTGGTCCCGCACTGGTGTCACTGGTCCCGCACTGGTGTCACTGGTCCCGCACTGGTGTCACTGGTCCTGTACTGGTGTCACTGGTCCTGTACTGGTCCCGCACTGGTGTCACTGGTCCTGTACTGGTGTCACTGGTGTCACTGGTCCTGTACTGGTGTCACTGGTGTCACTGGTCCCGCTCTGGTCCCGCCCTGGCTCCGCCCCGGTCCCGCCCCTCCCGCGCATGCGCAGTTGCCGCCATGGCGCCGCTCCGAGTCCATGTCCTTTACTGGTACCGGGGGTCCCCAAACTGGGGAGGGGTCCCCAAACTGGGGGGGGGTCCCTGATCCCGGGGGGGGTCCCCAAACTGGGGGGGGTCCCCAATTCCGGGCGGGGGTCCCCAAACTGGGGGGGTCCCTGATCCGCGGGGGTCTCTCATTCTGGGAGTGGGGGTCCCCAATTCCGGGTGGGGGTCCCCAGTTATGGGCGGGGGTCCCCAAACGGGGGGGGGTCCCCAATTCCGGGCGGGGGTCCCCAATTTCTAGGGGCGGTCCCCAATTCCGGGTTTGTCCCCAATTCCGGGCGGGGGTCCCCAATTCCGGGTTTGTCCCCAATTATGGGCGGGGGTCCCCAATTCCGGGCGGGGGTCCCCAATTCTGGGTTTGTTCCCAATTCCGGGTGGGGGAGGGGTCCCCCCTTTTTTACCCCCTCCTCATTTTTCACCCCCAGCGGAGCCTGAGGCTACAAACCCAAGGTGAGACCCCTCCCCAATTTGTGCCCCCCCAGAACCCTCGGGGGGCGTCGAGAGGAGCCCCCTCCCCAATTTGTGACCCCCCAAAACAATCGGGGGGAGCCCCCTCCCCAATTTGTGCCCCCCCAGAACCCTCGGGGGGGGTCCAGAGGAGCCCCCTCCCCAATTTGTGACCCCCAGAACACTCAGGGGGAGCCCCCTCCCCAATTTGTGCCCCCCCAGAACACTCGGGGGGAGCCCCCTCCCCAATTTGTGCCCCCCAGAACACTCGGGGGGAGCCCCCTCCCCATTTTTTGCCCCCCCAGAACACTCGGGGGGGGTCCAGAGGAGCCCCCTCCCCAATTTGTGCCCCCCCAAAACACTCGGGGGGGGTCCAGAGGAGCCCCCTCCCCAATTTGTGCCCCCCAGAACCCTCGGGGGGGGTCCAGGGGAGCCCCCTCCCCAATTTGTGCCCCCCAGAACCCTCGGGGGGGGTCCAGGGGAGCCCCCTCCCCAATTTGTGCCCCCGTCCCAGTTCGAGCAGCTCAGGCGGGAGCTGGAGCGGCGCTTCCCGGGAGCTCTGGACCTGGTGGGTTTTGGGGAGGGGTCCCCAATTTTGGGGGGGTCCCCAAATCTTGAGGGGGCTCAGGATTTTGGGGGGGGGGGGGGCTGCGGGAAGAGGATTTGGGGGGAGCTGAGGGGTTTGGGGAGGGTCTTGAATTTGGGGTGGGGTCCTCAGGATTTGGGGGAGTCCTGGGATTTTTGGGGTGGAATGCTCAGGATTTTGGGTGGGGGTCTCGGGATTTTTGGGGGGGGGTCCTGAGATTTTGGGGGGGATCCCGGGATTTTTGGGGTGGGGGTCCAGGGATTTTTGGGGTGGAATCCTCAGGGTTTTGGGGTGAGGGTCCAGGGATTTTGGGGTGGGGGTCCCTGGATTTTTTTGGGTGGGATTCTGGGATTTTTGGGGCGGGGGTCCCGGGATTTTTGGGGTGGGATCCTCAGGATTTTGGGGTGGGGGTCCCCAGGTTTTGGGGAGGATCCCAGGATTTTTGGGGTGGGGGTCCCGGGATTTTTGGGGTGGAATCCTCAGGATTTTGGGGTGGGGGTCCCGGGATTTTTGGGGGGGGTTCCTCAGGATTTGGGGTGGGATCCTCAGGATTTTGGGGTGGGGGTCCCTGGATTTTTGGGGGGGGTTCCTCAGGATTTGGGGTGGGATCCTCAGGATTTTGGGGGAGATCCTGGGATTTTTGGGGAGGATCCCGAGATTTTTGGGGTGAGGGTCCAGGGATTTTTGGGGGGAGATCCCGGGATTTTTGGGGTGGGGGTCCAGGGATTTTGGGGGTGGGATCCTCAGGGGTTTGGGGTGGGATCCTCAGGATTTTTGGGGTGGGGGTCCTGAGATTTTTGGGGTGAAATCCTCAGGTTTGAGGTGGGATAGTCAGGATTTTTGGGGTGGGGGGCCTTGGATTTTTGGGGTGGGATCCTCAGGGTTTTGGGGTGGGGGTCCCTGGATTTTTTTGGGGTGGGATTCTGGGATTTTTGGGGTGGGGTCCCGGGATTTTTGGGGTGGAATCCTCAGGGTTTTGGGGTGAGGGTCCAGGGATTTTGGGGGGGATCCCGGGATTTTTGGGGTGGGGGTCCAGGGATTTTGGGGGTGGGATCCTCAGGGGTTTGGGGTGGGATCCTCAGGATTTTTGGGGCGGGGGTCCCGGGACTTTTGGGGTGGGATCCTCAGGATTTTGGGGTGGGGGATCCCGGGATTTTTGGGGTGGGGATCATGGAATTTTTGGGGTGGGATCCTCAGGATTTTGGGGTGGGGGTCCCGGGATTTTTGGGGTGGGATCCTGGATTTAGGGGGGAGGTCCTGGGATTTTTGGGTGGAATAATCAGGATTTTGGGGAGGATCCCAGGATTTTTGGGGTGGGGGTCCCGGGATTTTTGGGGTGGGGGTCCCGGGATTTTTGGGGTGGAATCCTGGATTTTTGGGGTGGGGGGGTCTCAGGATTTTTGGGGTGGAATCCTCAGGATTTGGGGGTGGGGGTCCGGGGATTTTTGGGGTAGGTTCCCCAGGATTTTGGGGTGGGTTCCCCAGGATTTTGGGGTGGGTTCCCCAGGTTTTGGGGTGCATTCCCCGGGATTTGGGGGGTGGGGATCTCTCAGCCACCCCCTTGCCCCCCCAGAGCGGCCAGGGCACCAAGGAGGTGACGGGATGGTTTGAGGTGACCGTGGGGGGACACCTGGTCCACTCCAAAAAGGTGAGTGAGCCCCCCCCCAAATCCCTCACCCACTTTGGGGGTCCCCCCCTCAATCCCTGCCCCATTTTGGGGGTCCCTGACCCACTTTGGGGGGTCCCTGCCCCACTTTGGGGTTCCCCCCCTAAATCCCTGACCCACTTTGGGGGTCCCTGCCCCACTTTGGGGGGGTCCCTGCCCCATTTTGGGGTTCCCCCTCAATCCCTGACCCACTTTGGGGGTCCCCCCCTAAATCCCGGACCTATTTTGGGGGTCCCTGCCCCATTTTGGGGGGCCCTGCCCCACTTTGGGGGGTCCCCCCCTCAATCCCTGCCCCATTTTGGGGGTCCCTGCCCCACTTTGGGGGGTCCCTGCCCCACTTTGGGGTCCCCCCCTCATTCCCTGCCCCACTTTGGGGGTCCCCCCTCCCTTGCCCCCCCAGAACGGCGATGGCTTCGTGGACAGCGAGCCCAAGCTGCGCAGGATCGTGGCCGCCATCGAGTCCCAGCTGGCCTAGGGCCCTCTAGGGGGCTCCTGTCGCGACACGGCGCCGATATCGCGATATAACGGGAGATATCGCGGGATTTCCCGGGATTTCGCGGGATTTCGCAGGATATCGCGGGATTTCCCGGGATTTCGCGGGATTTCCCGGGATATCGCGGGATTTCTCGGGATATCGCGGGATTTCGCAGGATATCGCGGGATTTCCCGGGATTTCGCGGGATTTCCCGGGATATCGCGGGATTTCCCGGGATATCGCGGGATATCGCGACATGTCGCGACATGCTGACCCCCCCCGGGCCCCCCGGGCCCCCCCGCGCTCCATGACGGGAATTGCCGAAACGCCGCCGGCACCGGGCGCTTCCCTGACCCCGCGCGGGCGGCTCCGGGGGCTGGGGAGGGGTCGGAGACCACCCCAAAGCCCCCAAATTTCACCCCAAATCCATCAGATTTCATTCTAAATCCATCAAATTTCAACCCAAATCCATCGGATTTCAACCCAAATCCATCAGATTTCATTCTAAATCCATCAAATTTCAACCCAAATCCATCGGATTTCAACCCAAATCCATCAGATTTCATTCTAAATCCATCAAATTTCAACCCAAATCCATCAGATTTCATTCTAAATCCATCAAATTTCAACCCAAATTCATCAGATTTCACCCCAAATCCATTAAATTTCACCTCAAATCCATCAAATTTCACCCTAAATCCCTTCAGCTCACCCCAAATCCATCAGATTTCATCCCAAATCCCTTCAGCT
Organism: Cyanistes caeruleus; assembly: GCF_971803275.1. Classification (NCBI taxonomy): domain Eukaryota; kingdom Metazoa; phylum Chordata; class Aves; order Passeriformes; family Paridae; genus Cyanistes; species Cyanistes caeruleus. The sequence continues at coordinate 1,331,321 of NC_141739.1, forward strand.
CACCCCAAATCCCTCAAATTTCACCCTAAATCCCTTCATCCCATCACAAATCCCTCAAATTTCACCCCAAATCCCACAGATCCTGCCCCAAATCCCTTAAATTTCACCTCAAATTCCTTCATCCCACCCCAAATCCCACAAATTTCACCCCAAATCCCTCAAATTTCACCCCAAATCCCCCAAATTTCCCCCTAAATCCCTTCATCCCACCCCAAATCTTCCGATTTTCACCCCAAATTCCTTTGTCTAACCCCAAATCCTCCAAATTCCACCTCAAATCCCCCAAATTTCACCACAAATCCCTCAAATTTCACCCCAAATCCCACAAATTTCACCCCAAATCCCCCAAATTTTACCCCAAATCCCTCAAATTTCACCTCAAATCCCACAAATTTCACCCCAAATCCCTCAAATTTCACCCCAAATCCCACAAATTTCACCCCAAATCCCCCAAATTTTACCCCAAATCCCTCAAATTTCACCCCAAATCCCACAAATTTCACCCCAAATCCCCCAAATTTTACCCCAAATCCCTCAAATTTCACCACAAATCCCACAAATTTCACCCCAAATCCCCCAAATTTCACCACAAATCCCACAAATTTCACCCCAAATCCCTCAAATTTCACCTCAAATCCCCCAAATTTCACCACAAATCCCACAAATTTCACCCCAAATCCCTCAAATTTCACCTCAAATCCCCCAAATTTCACCACAAATCCCTCAAATTTCACCCCAAATCCCACAAATTTCACCCCAAATCCCCCAAATTTCACTTCAAATCCCTCAAATTTCACCCCAAATCCCACAAATTTCACCCCAAATCCCTCAAATTTCACCCCAAATCCCTCAAATTTCCCCCTAAATCCCTTCATCCCACCCCAAATCCCCCAAATTTTACCCCAAATTCCCCAAATTTCACCCCAAATCCCTTCATCCCACCCTAAATATTTAATTTCTCCCCAAATCCTTCATTTCCCACCCCAGAACGGATCAAATCCCACCCCAAAAATCTTTATTCCCACCCCAAAAATTATTTTTTTACCTCCCAAACCCTTTCCCCTCACTCCAATTTTTGGGAGTTTTAACAAAAATTCACTGTTTTAACGAAAATTCACTGTTTTAATGAAAATTCACTGTTTTAATGAAAACTCACTGTTTTTCATTAACCCTTTCCAGCCAAATTCCGCTTTTTTCAGAGAATTTTTCTCCCGCAGAAACAACCTATAAAATTGAGAAAAAAACCCCTTAAAAACACTGGAAATACCCAAAGATTTTATTAACACTCCATTTATTTGTTTTCCTCTCTCCAATTCCAGTTGCCTTCCGTGACTCGGTGGCCTTTTGGAAATAAAAATGTTGGAAATTTGAGCCAGATTTGGGTGATTTTGGGGTTGTTTTGTGAGGGGAGGTTTGGGCTGAGGGAAGAGGAATGAGGGCTCTGTGTCCTTTGGAAATTCCATTTCTTTGTTTAATCCTAAAAACCGGCACGGTGGAAAAGGAAAATTGTGAATTTATTCATTTCGTGAAGAAAATAAAAGGAAATTGGGTTGGGTTTTGGGGTGTTTGAGGGGATTTTTTGGGATCAACACACCCCGAGCTCTTCCGAGCTTCTTCTCCTTATTTAATCCTAGAAAAGCGTCATGAAATGATGGAATTATGGAGCAGTTTTCCTCTTGGGAATAAAAGGTGGAAAATTCGGACGGAATTGTTTGGTTTTGTGGGGTTTTTTTGGGGGATTTTTATTGGGCCTTCTCATGGGAAAACGGCGGGAGGAATGAAGGCGGTGATGTCTCACTCCGAGCTCTCCCAAACTCCGTCCCGCTGTTTAAACCCCAAATTCCATCACCCCGGAATTCAGAAATTAGGGAATTATGGAATCCGGAATTTAAAAATTAGGGAATTATGGAATCAGGAGGCGGAAAAAACCCTCGGAGCGCCTCAGGCCCTGCCTCCCCCCTCAGGGCTCCCAAGATGGCGGCGCGGCCTCACCTCAGCCGACCCCCCCCCCCCCGTTCCCGCCCCGCGCCGCGCGGGGCACGACGGGAACCGCCCTCAGCCGGGACCCGCCATTTTCTGCCGGGAAAGGCGGGAAGGGGGAGACCGAAGCCGCCGCAGCTGCACCGCGGGACCCCCACGGCTCCAGCGCCGCCGCCAGCGCCGCTAGCAGGTACCGGGAGCGCGGCGGCTCTCGGGGGTCGGTACCGGGGAGCGGTGAGGGGGGAAGTAACGGGAAAGCTCCGGTGCTCTGAGGGGGGGGGGGGGGGCCGGGGTCGCCTGAGGAGACGCTGCTCCTTAGTCCCGCCTTCCGTGCGCTGCCGCGCGCTGATTGGCCAGGAAGCCGGGACGTGATTGGTTGTGAGGCACGTCCGTCAAAGAGAGGGCGCGCGAACGCCGCCGTCCCTGCCAATCCGCGAGGGCCGCGCGGGGGCTTCTGGGTGCGGTAGTTCTGGGTGGCGCCGCCGTTGGGCTCAGCCAATCCGACGCGGGTGTTCTCGTGACGTCACGCGGCGCGCGGGGCCTCACGGTAGTTGTAGTCGCTTAGGCCGCGCGAGGTTTCTTCCCTTGGGTTTTCCCGGTTTTTCTTCCCGGTTTTTTCGTTATTCCCGGTCTTTCCCGGTTGTTCCCAGGCTGTGACGGCCCGGGATGGCCCGCACCAAGCAGACGGCTCGGAAATCCACCGGCGGCAAGGCGCCGCGGAAGCAGCTCGCCACCAAGGCGGCCCGGAAGAGCGCGCCCTCCACCGGCGGCGTCAAGAAACCGCATCGCTACCGGTAACGGGGGATACTGGGGGGTACTGGGGGTACTGGGGATACTGGAGAGACTGGGGGGTACTGGGAGGGACTGGGGGATACTGGGGGGTACTGGGGATACTGGGAGGGACTGGGGGTACTGGGAGGGACTGGGGGTACTGGGGATACTGGGAGAGACTGGGGGATACTGGGAGGGACTGGGGGATACTGGGGGGTACTGGGAGGCACTGGGGGATACTGGGGGTATTGGGAGGGACTGGGGATACTGGGAGGCACTGGGGGATACTGGGGGTACTGGGGGATACTGGGGGTATTGGGAGGGACTGGGGATACTGGGAGGCAATGGGGGATACTGGGGGTACTGGGAGGCACTGGGGGATACTGGGAGGCACTGGGGGATACTGGGGGTACTGGGGATACTGGGGATACTGGGGGGATACTGGAGATACTGGGAGGGACTGGGGGGTACTGGGGGGGTACTGGGGATACTGGGAGGGTACTGGGGGGATACTGGAGATACTGGGATGGGGGGCACTGGGATAGGGTGGGGGGTCCCAGGTGTGTTTGGGGGGTCCCCAGGTGTATTTGGGTTCCCCAGGTGTGTTTGGTGTCCCCAGGTGTGTTTGGTGTCCCCAGGTGCGTTTGGGGGGTCCCAGGTGTGTTTGGGGGTCCCCAGGTGTGTTTGGTGTCCCCAGGTGTGTTTGGTGTCCCCAGGTGTGTTTGGGGTTCCCCAGGTGTGTTTGGTGTCCCCAGGTGCGTTTTGGGGTCCCCAGGTGTGTTTGGGGGTTCCCCAGGTGTATTTGGGGTCCCCAGGTGTGTCCCCAGGTGTATTTGGGGTCCCCCAGGTGTGTTTTGGTGTCCCCAGGTGTGTTTGGTGTCCCCAGGTGTGTTTGGGGTCCCCAGGTGTGTTTGGGGGGGTCCCAGGTGTGTTTGGGGGGTCCCAGGTGTATTTGGTGTCCCCAGGTGCGTTTTGGTGTCCCCAGGTGTGTTTGGGGTTCCCCAGGTGCGTTTTGGGGTCCCCAGGTGTGTTTGGGGGGTCCCCAGGCGTGTCCCCAGGTGCGTTTGGGGGGTCCCCAGGTGTGTTTGGGGTCCCCAGGTGTGTTTGGTGTCCCCAGGTGCGTTTGGGGGTCCCCAGGTGTGTTTGGGGGGTCCCCAGGCGTGTCCCCAGGTGCGTTTGGGGGGTCCCCAGGTGTGTTTTGGGTTCCCCAGGTGTGTTTTGGGGTCCCCCAGGTGCGTTTTGGGGTTCCCCAGGTGCGTTTTGGGGTCCCCAGGTGCGTTTGGGGTCCCCAGGTGCGTTTGGGGGGTCCCCAGGTGTGTTTTGGGGTCCCCAGGTGCGTTTGGGGGGTCCCCAGGTGCGTTTTGGTGTCCCCAGATGCGTTTTGGGGTTCCCCAGATGCGTTTGGGGTCCCCAGGTGTGTTTGGGGTCCCCAGGTGCGTTTTGGGGTTCCCCAGGTGCGTTTTGGGGTTCCCCCAGGTGTGTTTGAGTTCCCCAGGTGTGTTTTGGGGTCCCCAGGTGTATTTGGGGTCCCCCAGGTGCGTTTTGGTGTCCCCAGGTGTATTTGGGGGGTCCCAGGTGTGTCCCCAGGTGTGTTTTGGGGTCCCCAGGTGTGTTTGGGGTCCCCAGGTGCGTTTGGGGGTCCCCAGGTGTGTTTGGTGTCCCCAGGTGCGTTTTGGTGTCCCCAGGTGTGTTTTGGTGTCCCCAGGTGCGTTTTGGTGTCCCCAGGTGTATTTGGGGGGTCCCAGGTGTGTCCCCAGGTGCGTTTGGGGGGTCCCCAGATGCGTTTGGGGGGTCCCCAGGTGTGTTTGGGTCCCCAATCCGTTCCCTCCCCCAGCCCCGGCACGGTGGCGCTGCGCGAGATCCGGCGTTACCAGAAATCCACGGAGCTGCTGATCCGGAAGCTTCCGTTCCAGCGGCTCGTGCGCGAGATCGCCCAGGACTTCAAAACCGACCTGCGCTTCCAGAGCGCCGCCATCGGCGCCCTGCAGGTGAGCGGGGACACCTGGGGACACCGGGGGGACAGCTGGGACAGCTGGGACACAGCTGGGGACACACCTGGGGACACACCTGGGGGCACCTGGGACACAGCTGGGACACACCTGGGGGCAGCTGAGACACACCTGGGACACACCTGGGGACACCTGGGGACAGCTGGGACACAGCTGGGGACACTGGGGACAGCTGGGACAGCTGGGGACACACCTGGGACACACCTGGGACAGCTGGGGACACAGCTGGGGACACAGCTGGGGACACTGGGGACAGCTGGGACACACCTGGGGACAGCTGGGACACACCTGGGACACACCTGGGACACACCTGGGGACAGCTGGGACACACCTGGGACACACCTGGGACAGATGGGACACATCTGGGGACACTGGGGACAGCTGGGACACACCTGGGGACACCTGGGACAGATGGGACACACCTGGGGACACACCTGGGACAGCTGGGGACAGCTGGGGACACACCTGGGGACAGCTGGGACACACCTGGGACAGCTGGGACACACCTGGGGACACACCTGGGGACACACCTGGACACAGCTGGGGACACTGGGGACAGCTGGGACACACCTGGGGACACACCTGGGGACACACCTGGGACAGCTGGGACAGCTGGGACACTGGGGACAGCTGGGGACACTGGGGACACCTGGGACACACCTGGGGACAGCTGGGACAGCTGGGACAGCTGGGGACACCTGGGACACCCCTGTCACACACCTGTCCCTCACACCTGTCACACACCTGTCACACCTGTCACACACCTGTCACACACCTGTCACACACCTGTCACACCTGTCCCTCACACCTGTCCCTCACACCTGTCACACACCTGTCACACACCTGTCACACCTGTCACACACACCTGTCCCACCTGTCACACCTGTCCCTCTCACCTGTCCCTCACACCTGTCACACACCTGTCCCACCTGTCCCACCTGTCCCCGTTGGCAGGAGGCGAGCGAGGCGTACCTGGTGGGGCTGTTTGAGGACACCTGTCACACACCTGTCACACCTGTCCCTCACACCTGTCACACCTGTCTCACCTGTCCCCGTTGGCAGGAGGCGAGCGAGGCGTACCTGGTGGGGCTGTTTGAGGACACCTGTCCCTCACATCTGTCACACCTGTCACACACCTGTCGCTCACACCTGTCACACCTGTCACACACACCTGTCCCTCACACCTGTCACACCTGTCCCTCACACCTGTCACACCTGTCTCACACCTGTCACACACCTGTCACACACCTGTCACACCTGTCCCACACCTGTCACACTCCTGTCACACACCTGTCCCACCTGTCACACACCTGTCACACCTGTCCCTCACACCTGTCACACACACCTCTCACACCTGTCCCTCACACCTGTCACACACCTGTCACACCTGTCCCTCACACCTGTCACACACACCTGTCACACCTGTCCCTCACACCTGTCCCCGTTGGCAGGAGGCGAGCGAGGCGTACCTGGTGGGGCTGTTTGAGGACACCTGTCCCTCATACCTGTCACACCTGTCCCACACACCTGTCACACACCTGTCACACACCTGTCACACACCTGTCCCTCACACCTGTCCCTCACACCTGTCACACCTGTCACACCTGTCACACCTGTCACACCTGTCCCTCACACCTGTCACACACCTGTCCCTCACACCTGTCCCTCACACCTGTCACACACCTGTCCCTCACACCTGTCACACCTGTCACACACCTGTCCCTCACACCTGTCCCTCTCACCTGTCCCTCACACCTGTCACACACCTGTCACACCTGTCACACACACCTGTCACACACCTGTCACACACCTGTCACACACACCTGTCACACACCTGTCACACACCTGTCACACACCTGTCACACACCTGTCACACCTGTCACACACACCTGTCACACACACCTGTCACACCTGTCACACCTGTCCCTCTCACCTGTCCCCGTTGGCAGGAGGCGAGCGAGGCGTACCTGGTGGGGCTGTTTGAGGACACCTGTCCCTCACACCTGTCACACCTGTCACACCTGTCACACCTGTCACACACCTGTCACACCTGTCACACCTGTCACACCTGTCACACCTGTCACACCTGTCACACCTGTCACACCTGTCACACCTGTCCCCGTTGGCAGGAGGCGAGCGAGGCGTACCTGGTGGGGCTGTTTGAGGACACCAACCTGTGCGCCATCCACGCCAAGCGCGTCACCATCATGCCCAAGGACATCCAGCTGGCGCGGCGCATCCGCGGGGAGCGCGCCTGAGCCCGACAGCCGGAACCACGGTGACAGCCGGAGCGACAACAGCCGGAACGACAACAACCGGAACGACAACAGCCGGAACGGCGGCCGGAACCACGGGAATGACGGGATAACGGGGGTCCCAACAATCCTGGGGGTAACGGGGATCCTGGGGATCCTGAGGATCCTGGGGGTCCCAACAATCCTGGGGATCCTGGGGATCCTGGGAATGCCGGGGATCCCAGGGATCCCAACAATCCTGGGGATCCTGGGGATCCTGGGAATGCCGGGGATCCCAGGGATCCCAACAATCCTGGGAATAACAGGAATCCTGGGGATCCCAACAATCCTGGGAATGCTGGGAATGCCGGGGATCCTGGGGATCCCAACAATCCTGGGGATCCCAGGGATCCTGGGAATGCCGGGAATCACAGGGATCCTGGGATCCGGGTGATCCCAACAATCCTGGGAATAACAGGGATCCTGGTGATCCCGGGGATCCCAACAATCCTGGGGATCCTGGGAATGCTGGGGATCCCGGGGATAACGGGGATCCCAACAATCCTGGGAATACCGGGAATGCTGGGGATCCTGGGAATGCTGGGGATCCTGGTGATCCCGGGGATCCCAACAATCCTGGGAGTTCTGGGGATCCCGGGGATCCTGGGAATGCCGGGGATCCTGGGAATGCTGGGGATCCCAGGGATCCCAACAATCCTGGGAATAACGGGGATCCTGGGATCTGGGTGATCCCAACAATCCTGGGGATCCTGGGAATGCCAGGAATGCTGGGGATCCTGGGGATCCCGGGGATCCCAACAATCCTGGGAGTTCTGGGGATCCTGGGAACACCAGGGATCCCAACAGTCCTGGGAATAACGGGAATGCTGGGGATCCCAACAATCCTGGGAATGCCGGGGATCCCGGGGATCCCAACAATCCTGGGAATAACGGGGATCCTGGGAATACCAGGAATGCCGGGGATCCTGGGGATGTCAACAGTCCTGGGGATAACGGGGATCCCGGGGATCCCAACAGTCCTGGGAATGCTGGGGATCCTGGGATCCGGGTGATCCCAACAACCTTGGGGATCCTGGGAATACCAGGAATGCGGGGGATCCCGGGGATCCCAACAATCCTGGGAATGCCGGGGATCCTGGAGATCCCAACAATCCTGGGAGTTCTGGGGATCCTGGGAATGCTGGGGATCCCGGGTATCCCAACAATCCTGGGAATAACGGGAATGCCGGGGATCCCAGTGATCCCGGTGATCCAAACATTCCCGACAATCCCAGGAATCCTGGGAATCCCAGCGATCCCAGCATTCCCAGTGATCCCAACGATCCCAGGAATCCCGGCAATCCAGATGATCCCAGGAATCCTGACAATCCCGGCAATCCAAACGATCCCAGCATTCCCGGGAATCCCCACAATCCCAGCATTCCCGGGAATTCCGGTGATCCCAAGAATCTCTACAATCCCAGGAATCCCAACGATCCCGGCATTCCCGGGAATCCTGGTGATCCCAACGATCCCAGGAATCCCAACAACTCCGGGAATCCCGGTGATCCCAGGAATCCCAATGATCCCAACGATCCCGGCATTCCCGCTGATCCCAACGATCCCCACGATCCCAGGAATCCTGGGAATCCCAGCAATCCCAGCAATCCCAGCTTTCCCGGGAATCCCAACAATCCCAGGAATCCCCGCAATCCCAGGAATCCCAGCGATCCCCACAATCCCAGGAATCCTGGGAATCCCAGCATTCCCAGGAATCCTGGTGATCCCGGCATTCCCGGTGATCCCAACGATCCCGGTGATCCCGGCAATCCCAGCAATCCTGGGAATCCCCATGATCCCGGGAATCCTGGTGATCCCGGCATTCCCGGTGATCCCAACGATCCCGGCAATCCCAACAATCCCAGCAATCCTGGGAATCCCCACAATCCCGGGAATCCTGGTGATCCCGGCATTCCCGGTGATCCCAACGATCCCGGTGATCCCGGCAATCCCAGCAATCCTGGGAATCCCCATGATCCCGGGAATCCTGGTGATCCCGGCATTCCCGGTGATCCCAACGATCCCGGCAATCCCAACAATCCCAGCAATCCTGGGAATCCCCACAATCCCGGGAATCCTGGTGATCCCGGCATTCCCGGTGATCCCAACGATCCCGGCAATCCCAACAATCCCAGCAATCCTGGGAATCCCCATGATCCCGGGAATCCTGGTGATCCCGGCATTCCCGGTGATCCCAACGATCCCGGCAATCCCAACAATCCCAGCAATCCTGGGAATCCCCACAATCCCGGGAATCCTGGTGATCCCGGCATTCCCGGTGATCCCAACGATCCCGGCAATCCCAACAATCCCAGCAATCCTGGGAATCCCCACAATCCCGGGAATCCTGGTGATCCCGGCATTCCCAGCATTCCCGGGAATCCCGGTGATCCCGGCAATCCCAGCAATCCTGGGAATCCCCATGATCCTGGGAATCCCGGTGATCCCAACAATCCCAGCATTCCCAGGAATCCTGGTGATCCCGGCATTCCCGGTGATCCCAACGATCCCGGTGATCCCGGCAATCCCAGCAATCCTGGGAATCCCCATGATCCCGGGAATCCCGATGATCCCGACAATCCCAGCATTCCCGGGAATCCCGGTGATCCCAACAATCCCGGGAATCCTAGTGATCCCCACGATCCCGGCATTCCCAACAATCCCAGGAATCCCAGCAATCGCCACAATCCCAGGAATCCCAGGAATCCTGGTGATCCCGGCATTCCCGGTGATCCCAACGATCCCAGCATTCCCAGGAATCCTGGTGATCCCGGCATTCCCGGTGATCCCAACGATCCCGGCAATCCCAGGAATCCATTCCCGGCATTCCCAGAAATCCAGACGATCCCGGCATTCCCGGCATTGCTGCCGATCCCAACGATCCCAGGAATCCCAGGAATCATTCCTGGCATTCCCACTGATCCCGACGATCCCAGGAATCATTCCTGGCATTCCCAGTGATCCCAATGATCCCAGAAATCCCAGGAATCCCAGAAATCCCGGGAATCCCAACGATCGCCACAATCCCAGGAATCCTGGGAATCCCAGGAATCCCGGGAATCATTCCCGGCATTGCCGCCGATCCCAACGATCCCAGAAATCCCAACGATCCCAGGATTCCCGGCATTCCCACCGATCCCAACGATCCCGGCATTCCCAGGAATCCCAGGAATCCCGGGAATCCCAGGGTTCCCGGCATTCCTGGCATTCCCACTGATCCCAACGATCCCAGGAATCCCAGAAATCCCAGGAATCCCAGGAATCATTCCCGGCATTCCTGGCGTTCCCACTGATCCCAACGATCCCAGAAATCCAGATGATCCCAGGATTCCCGGCATTCCCGGCATTGCCACCGATCCCAATGATCCCAGAAATCCAGACGATCCCAGGAATCCCAGGAATCATTCCCGGCATTCCCAGAAATCCAGACGATCCCGGCATTCCCGGCATTCCCAGCATTCCCACTGATCCCGACAATCCCAGAAATCCCAGGAATCATTCCTGGCATTCCCAGTGATCCCAACGATCCCAGGATTCCCGGCATTCCCGGCATTCCCGCCGATCCCAAGGATCCCAGAAATCCCAGGAATCCCAGGAATCCCGGGAATCCCAGGGTTCCCGGCATTCCTGGCATTCCCACTGATCCCAACGATCCCAGGAATCCCGGGAATCCCAGGAATCCCAGGAATCATTCCTGGCATTCCCAGTGATCCCAACAATCCCAGGAATCATTCCCGGCATTCCCAGTGATCCCAACAATCCCAGGAATCATTCCCGGCATTCCTGGCATTGCCGCCGATCCCAACGATCCCAGAAATCCCAGGAATCATTCCCGGCATTCCCACTGATCCCAATGATCCCAGAAATCCAGATGATCCCAGAAATCCCAGGAATCATTCCCGGCATTCCCAGGAATCCCGACGATCCCAGAAATCCCAGGAATCCCAGAAATCCCGGCATTCCCGCCGATCCCGGCATTCCCGGCGTTGCCGCCGATCCGGCCGCGCTTTGGGGCGATTTCCCGCATTTTTTGTACTCGGGGGGGTCCCGCTGGGGGAGGGGAGGGGGGGAGGGGCCATTCCCAGTTTTCTACGCGTGGTTTTGGGGGGAAAAGTGGGAATTTGGGGGAGGGGGGGAGGGGCTCACCCCGGCTCCGTCGGAATAAAGGAAATCCCGCGGAAATTCCGGCTGCCTTTGGAATTCATCGCGGATCCTTCGGGGGAAGCCCAAAATTCCCGAGATTGAGCCCAAAATTCCCAAAGATTCACCCCAAATTCCCAAAGATCCACCCCAAATTCCCAAAATTCCCAAAGATTCACCACAAATTCCCAAAGATTCTCCCCAAATTCCCAAAAATTCACCCCAAATTCCCAAAGATTCTCCCCAAATTCCCAAAGATTCTCCCCAAATTCCCAAAGATTCTCCCCAAATTCCCAAAGATTCACCCAAATTCCCAAAGATTCACCCAAATTCCCAAAGATTCTCCCCAAATTCCCAAAGATTCTCCCCAAATTCCCAAAGATTCACCACAAATTCCCAAAGATTCCCAAAGATTCACCCAAATTCCCAAAGATTCACCCAAATTCCACAAAATTCACCCCAAATTCCCGAAGATTCACCCCAAATTCCCGAAGATCCACCCCAAATTCCCAAAAATTCACCCAAATTCCCGAAGATTCACCACAAATTCCCCAAAATTCACCCCAAATTCCCGAAGATCCACCCCAAATTCCCAAAAATTCCCAAAGATTCACCCAAATTCCCAAAGATTCTCCCCAAATTCCCAAAGATTCACCCAAATTCCCAAAAATTCACCCAAATTCCCAAAATTCCCCAAAGATTCTCCCCAAATTCTCCCCAAATTCCCAAAAATTCACCCCAAATTCCCAAAGATTCTTCCCAAGTTCCCAAAAATTCCCCAAATTCTCCCCAAATTCCCAAAGATTCTCCCCAAATTCCCAAAAATTCACCCCAAATTCCCGGAATTCCCAAAGATTCACCCAAATTCACCCCAAATTCCCAAAAATTCACCCCAAATATCCAAAAATTCCCAAAATTCTCCCCAAATTCCCAAAATTCACCCAAATTCCCCAAAATTCTCCCCAAATTCCCAGAATTTCCCAAAGATTCTCCCCAAATTCCCCCCCAATTCCCAAAAATTCACCCCAAATTCCCAAAAATTCACCCCAAATTCCCAAAATTTACCAAAGATTCACCCAAATTCCCAGAATTCCCAAAGATTCACCCAAATTCCCAAAAATTCACCCCAAATTCCCAAAATTCACCCAAAATTACCAAAAATTCCCAGAATTCTCCCCAAATTCCCCAAAATTCACCCCAAATTCCCAAAGATTCCGGAGTTTTTGGGGGGGAATTCATCAAATTCCCGTTTTCCACCCCAATTTCATTGGCAGTTCCCCAAATTCCCGTTTTCCTTCCCAAGTTTCGTTGGGAATTCCCCAATTTCTCTCTTTTCATCCCAAATTTTTGCGAGAATTCCCCGATTTCTCTCTTTTTATCCCAAATTTTGGGGATAATTCCCCAAATTCCCGTTTCCCACCCCAAATTTCCTTGGGAATTCCCCAAATTCCCGTTTTCCATCCCAAATTTCGTTGGGAATTCCCCAATTTCCCACTTTCCCACCCCAAATTTCCTTGGGAATTCCCCAATTTCCCGTTTCCCACCCCAAATTTCGTTGGGAATTCCCCAAATTCCCGTTTTCCATCCCCAAATTTCCTTGGGAATTCCCCAAATTCCCGTTTTCCACCCCAAATTTCCTTGGGAATTCCCCAAATTCCCGTTTCCCACCCAAATTTTGTTGATAATTCCCCAAATTCCCGTTTCCCACCCCAATTTTGTTGATAATTCCCCAAATTCCCGTTTCCCACCCCAAATTTCATTGGGAATTCCCCAAATTCCCGTTTTCCACCCCAAATTTTGGGGATAATTCCCCAAATTCCCGTTTTCCATCCCCAATTTTGGGGAGAATTCCCCAAATTCCCGTTTCCCACCCCAATTTTGGGGAGAATTCCCCAAATTCCCACTTTTTATCCCGAATTTCATTGGGAATTCCCCAAATTCCCGTTTTCCACCCCAATTTCCTTGGGAATTCCCCAAATTCCCGTTTTCCATCCCCAAATTTTGGGGATAATTCCCCAAATTCCCGTTTTCCATCCCCAAGTTTTGTTGGAAATTCCCCAAATTCCCATTTTCCATCCCAAATTTCGTTGGGAATTCCCCAATTTCTCTCTTTTTTATCCCAAATTTTTGCGAGAATTCCCCAATTTCTCTCTTTTTATCCCAAATTTCGTTGGCAATTCCCCAAATTCCCGTTTTCCATCCCCAGTTTTGTTGGAAATTCCCCAATTTCTCTCTTTTTATCCCAAAATTTTGGGGAGAATGCCTCAAATTCCCACTTTTCATCCCAAATTTCATTGGGAATTCCCCAAATTCCCACTTTTTATCCCAAATTTTTGAGGGCAATTCCTCAAATTCCCACTTTTTATCCCAAAATTTCGTTGGGAATTCCCCAAATTCCCATTTTCCATCCCCAATTTCATTGGGAATTCCCCAATTTCTCTCTTTTTATCCCAAATTTTTGCGAGAATTCTCCAAATTCCCGTTTTCCATCCCAAATTTTGGGGATAATTCCCCAAATTCCCATTTTCCATCCCAATTTCATTGGGAATTCCCCAATTTCTCTCTTTTCATCCCAAATTTTTTGCGAGAATTCCCCAATTTCTCTCTTTTTATCCCAAATTTTGGGGATAATTCCTCAAATTCCCGTTTTCCATCCCCAATTTTGGGGAGAATTCCCCAAATTCCCGTTTTCCATCCCGAATTTCCTTGGGAATTCCCCAAATTCCCGTTTCCCATCCCCAATTTTGGGGATAATTCCCCAAATTCCCGTTTCCCACCCCAATTTTGGGGATAATTCCCCAAATTCCCGTTTCCCACCCCAATTTTGGGGATAATTCCCCAAATTCCCATTTCCCACCCCAATTTTGGGGATAATTCCCCAAATTCCCGTTTCCCATCCCAATTTTGGGGATAATTCCCCAAATTCCCGTTTTCCATCCCAAATTTCATAGAGAATTCCCCAAATTCCCGTTTCCCACCCCAATTTTGGGGAGAATTCCCCAAATTCCCGTTTTCCACCCCAATTTCCTTGGGAATTCCCCAAATTCCCGTTTCCCATCCCAATTTTGGGGATAATTCCCTAAATTCCCACTTTTTATCCCAAATTTCATTGGGAATTCCCCAAATTCCCGTTTTCCACCCCAAATTTTGGGGATAATTCCCTAAATTCCCGTTTTCCACCCCAAATTTTGGGGATAATTCCCCAAATTCCCGTTTCCCACCCCAATTTTGGGGATAATTCCCCAAATTCCCGTTTTCCACCCCAATTTTTGGGGATAATTCCCCAAATTCCCACTTTTCATTCCAAATTTTGGGGAGAATTCCCCAAATTCCCGTTTTCCATCCCAATTTCCTTGGGAATTCCCCAAATTCCCGTTTTCCATCCCCAATTTTGGAGATAATTCCTCAAATTCCCGTTTCCCACCCCAATTTTGGGGAGAATTCCCCAATTTCCCGTTTCCCACCCCAATTTTGGGGATAATTCCCCAAATTCCCGTTTCGCACCCCAAATTTCTTTGGGAATTCCCCAATTTCTCTCTTTCCACCCCAAATTTCGTTGACAATTCCCCAATTTCCCGTTTCCCACCCCAATTTCGGTGGCTGGGTGGGGGCGGGGCGGCCCCGGGGATTATCCCGGATTTTCGGGCGCTCCTGACATCCCGGGATAAATTTATCCCGATAATCGGGATTAGGGTGGGGGAGGGGCGGCCACCCCAGCCCCCGGGAAAAGGGGGGGGAGGGGCGGGGGGGGAGGGGCGGGAAAATCCAGCGGCTGGGGGAGGGGTTTGATATCAAAATCCAATTATTTGATATAAAAACCGGGATTTTTCAACAACGAGAGGATTTTCCATGGGATTTTCCCGGGTTTTATCCAAAAAATTAAATTATTTTGATATAAAAATCCAATTTTTGCCCACTTGGGAGGGATTTTGATAAAGAATTCCCGGGTTTTGATAAAAAAATCCCGATTTTTGATTAAAAATCCCGATTTTTGATAAAAAAATCCCGATTTTTGATATCAAATTTAAGGGTTTTGATAACAAATTCCCGATTTTGGTAAAAAATTCCCCATTTTTTATCACAAATTCCCATTTTTGATAACAAATTCCCATTTTTAATATCAAATTCTCGATTTTTGATAACAAATTCCCATTTTTAATATCAAATTCTCGATTTTTGATAACAAATTCCCATTTTTAATAACAAATCTAAGATTTTTGATAACAAATTCTCCACTTTGATAACAAATTCCCGGCTTTTGATATCAAAATCCAATTATTTGATATAAAACCCGGGATTTTTCAACAACGAGAGGATTTTCCATGGAATTTTCCCGAATTTTATCCCAAAAATTGAATAATTTTGATATAAAAATCCGATTTTTCCCCACTTGAGAGAGATTTTGATAAAGAATTCCCGGGTTTTGATTAAAAAATTCCGATTTTTGATAAAAAAATCCGATTTTTGATATCAAATTTAAGGGTTTTGATAACAAATTCCCGATTTTGGTAAAAAAAAATCCCATTTTTTATCACAAATTCCCGATTTTGATAAAAAATTCCCCATTTTTTATCACAAATTCCCGATTTTTGATTAAAAAATTCCCATTTTTATCACAAATTCCCGATTTTTGATAAAAAAATTCCCATTTTTAATAACAAATTTAAGATTTTTGATAACAAATTCTCCATTTTGATAACAAATTCCCGGGTTTTGATATCAAAATCCAATTATTTGATATAAAAACCGGGATTTTTCAACAACGAGAGGATTTTCCATGGGATTTTCCCGGGTTTTATCCAAAAAATTAAATTATTTTGATATAAAAATCCGATTTTTCCCCATTTGAGAGGGATTTTGATAAAAAAATCCCGATTTTTGATAAAAAATTCCGATTTTTGATATCAAATTTAAGGTTTTTGATAACAAATTCCCGATTTTGGTAAAAAATTCCCCATTTTTTATCACAAATTCCCATTTTTGATTAAAAAATTCCCATTTTTAATAACAAATTTAAGATTTTTGATAACATATTCTCCACTTTGATAACAAATTCCCGGGTTTTGATATCAAAATCCAATTATTTGATATAAAAACCGGGATTTTTCAACAACGAGAGGATTTTCCATGGGATTTTCCCGGGTTTTATCCAAAAAATTAAATTATTTTGATATAAAAATCCGATTTTTCCCCACTTGAGAGGGATTTTGATATCAAAATTCCCATTTTTGATAAAAAAATCCCGATTTTTGATATAAAATTTAAGGTTTTTTATAACAAATTCCCGATTTTGATAAAAAATTCCCCATTTTTTATCACAAATTCCCGATTTTTGATAAAAAATTCCCCATTTTTTATCACAATTTCCCGATTTTTGATAAAAAAATTCCCATTTTTAATAACAAATTTAAGATTTTTGATAACAAATTCTCCACTTTGATAACAAATTCCCGGTTTTTGATATCAAAATCCAATTATTTGATATAAAAACCGGGATTTTTCAACAATGAGAGGATTTTCCATGGGATTTTCCCGAATTTTATCCAAAAATTGAATAATTTTGATAAAAAAATCCGATTTTTCCCCACTTGAGAGGGATTTTGATATCAAAATTCCCATTTTTGATAACAAATTCCCGATTTTTGATAACAAATTCCCCATTTTTGATATCAAATTTAAGATTTTTGATAACAGAATCCCAATTTTAATAAAAAATTCCCAATTTTTAACAACAAATTCCCATTTTTAATAACAAATTCCGCGTTTTTGATCAAAAATTCCCGATTTTGATAACAAAATCCCAATTTTTGATAAAAAATTCCCCATTTTTTATAATAAATTCAGGTTTTTTATATAAATTTCCCGATTTTTAATAACAAAATTATGATTTTGATAAAAAAAACCCGATTTTTAATATCAAATTCCCGATTTTTGATAACAAATTCCCATTTTTAATATCAAATTCCCCATTTTTGATATCAAAATTCATTTTTTGATAACAAAATTCCGATTTTTGATATCAAATTCACGATTTTTTATATCAAATTCCCATTTTTAATAACAAATTCCCAATATTTGATATCAAATTCCTGATTTTTGATAACAAATTCCCGATTTTTGATATCAAATTCCCCATTTGGATAAAAAATTCCCGGTTTTTGATATCAAAATCCCCATTTTTGATATCAAAATCCCCATTTTTGATATCAAATTCCCCATTTTTGATATCAAAATTCAGATTTTGATAACAAAATTCCGATTTTTGATATCAAATTCACGATTTTTTATATCAAATTCCCATTTTTAATAACAAATTCCCAATATTTGATATCAAATTCCCCATTTTTGATATCAAATTCCTGATTTTTGATAACAAATTCCCGATTTTTGATATCAAATTCCCCATTTGGATAAAAAATTCCCGGTTTTTGATATCAAAATCCCCATTTTTGATATCAAAATCCCCATTTTTGATATCAAATTCCCCATTTTTGATATCAAAATTCAGATTTTGATAACAAAATTCCGATTTTTGATATCAAATTCACGATTTTTTATATCAAATTCCCATTTTTAATAACAAATTCCCAATATTTGATATCAAATTCCCCATTTTTGATATCAAATTCCTGATTTTTGATAACAAATTCCCGATTTTTGATATCAAAATCCCCATTTGGATAAAAAATTCCCGGTTTTTGATATCAAAATCCCCATTTTTGATATCAAAATTAAGATTTTGATAACAAAATTCCGATTTTTGATATCAAATTCACGATTTTTTATATCAAATTCCCATTTTTAATAACAAATTCCCAATATTTGATATCAAATTCCCCATTTTTGATATCAAATTCCTGATTTTTGATAACAAATTCCCGATTTTTGATATCAAATTCCCCATTTGGATAAAAAATTCCCGGTTTTTGATATCAAAATCCCCATTTTTGATATCAAAATCCCCATTTTTGATATCAAATTCCCCATTTTTGATATCAAAATTCAGATTTTGATAACAAAATTCCGATTTTTGATATCAAATTCACGATTTTTTATATCAAATTCCCATTTTTAATAACAAATTCCCAATATTTGATATCAAATTCCCCATTTTTGATATCAAATTCCTGATTTTTGATAACAAATTCCCGATTTTTGATATCAAAATCCCCATTTGGATAAAAAATTCCCGGTTTTTGATATCAAAATCCCCATTTTTGATATCAAAATTAAGATTTTGATAACAAAATTCCGATTTTTGATATCAAATTCCCGATTTTTGATATCAAAGTCCCGATTTTTTATATCAAATTCCCATTTTTAATAACAAATTCCCCATTTTTGATATCAAATTCCTGATTTTTGATATCAAAATCCCCATTTTTGATATCAAATTCCCCATTTTTGATATCAAAATTCAGATTTTGATAACAAAATTCCGATTTTTGATATCAAATTCACGATTTTTTATATCAAATTCCCATTTTTAATAACAAATTCCCAATATTTGATATCAAATTCCCCATTTTTGATATCAAATTCCTGATTTTTGATAACAAATTCCCGATTTTTGATATCAAAATCCCCATTTGGATAAAAAATTCCCGGTTTTTGATATCAAAATCCCCATTTTTGATATCAAAATTAAGATTTTGATAACAAAATTCCGATTTTTGATATCAAATTCACGATTTTTTATATCAAATTCCCATTTTTAATAACAAATTCCCAATATTTGATATCAAATTCCCCATTTTTGATATCAAATTCCTGATTTTTGATAACAAATTCCCGATTTTTGATATCAAATTCCCCATTTGGATAAAAAATTCCCGGTTTTTGATATCAAAATCCCCATTTTTGATATCAAAATCCCCATTTTTGATATCAAATTCCCCATTTTTGATATCAAAATTCAGATTTTGATAACAAAATTCCGATTTTTGATATCAAATTCACGATTTTTTATATCAAATTCCCATTTTTAATAACAAATTCCCAATATTTGATATCAAATTCCCCATTTTTGATATCAAATTCCTGATTTTTGATAACAAATTCCCGATTTTTGATATCAAAATCCCCATTTGGATAAAAAATTCCCGGTTTTTGATATCAAAATCCCCATTTTTGATATCAAAATTAAGATTTTGATAACAAAATTCCGATTTTTGATATCAAATTCCCGATTTTTGATATCAAAGTCCCGATTTTTTATATCAAATTCCCATTTTTAATAACAAATTCCCCATTTTTGATATCAAATTCCTGATTTTTGATATCAAATTCCCCATTTTTGATATCAAAGTCCCATTTTTAATAATAAATTCCCCATTTTTGATATCAAATTCCCCATTTTTGATATCAAAATCCCCATTTTTGATATCAAATTCCCCATTTTTGATAACAAATTCCCCATTTTGATAACAAATTCCGGATTTCAAAAGCTAATTAGTGAGGTTTGAGCACAAATAATCAATTTTTCCTCATTAATTAATGAGATTTTGGCACAAATAATCAATTTTTCCCCATAATTAATGAGATTTGAGCACAAATAATCAATTTTCCCCCATAATTAATGAGATTTGAGCACAAATAATCAATTTTTCCTCATTAATTAATGAGATTTTAACGCAAATAATCAATTTTTCCTCTTTAATTAATGAGGTTTTGCCACAAATAATCAATTTTTCCTCATTAATTAATGAATTTTTGGCACAAATAATCAATTTTTCCTCATTAATTAATGAGATTAGAGCACAAATAATCAATTTTTCCATGCTAATTAATGAGATTTTAGCATAAATAATCAATTTTTCCTCATTAATTAATGAGATTTGAGCACAAATAATCAATTTTTCCTTATTAATTAATGAGATTTGAGCACAAATAATCAATTTTTCCCCATAATTAATGAGATTTGAGCACAAATAATCAATTTTTCCTTATTAATTAATGAGATTTTAACACAAATAATCAATTTTTCCTCATTAATTAATGAGATTTGAGCACAAATAATCAATTTTTCCTCATTAATTAATGAGATTTGAGCACAAATAATCAATTTTTCCTCATTAATTAATGAGATTTTAACGCAAATAATCAATTTTTCCTCTTTAATTAATGAGGTTTTGCCACAAATAATCAATTTTTCCCCATAATTAATGAGGTTTGAGCACAAATAATCAATTTTTCCTTATTAATTAATGAGATTTTGCCACAAATAATCAAATTTTCTTCATTAATTAATTAGATTTGAGCACAAATAATCAATTTTTTCTTATTAATTAATGAGATTTGAGCACAAATAATCAATTTTTCCCCATAATTAATGAGATTTTGGCCATTGTCACCCCCCATTGTCACCCCCCATTGTCACCCCCGTGTCCCCCCGGTGTCCCCTCCATGTCTCCCCATTGTCCCCTGCATGTCCCTTGGTGTCCCCCCGTGTCCCCCCGGTGCCACCACCCGTGTCCCCCCCCCCATTGTCCCTCCCTTGTCCCTTGGTGTCCCCCCCGTGTCCCCCCCGTGTCCCCCATTGTCCCTTGGTGTCCCCCCCGTGTCCCCCCCGTGTCCCCCATTGTCCCCTCCATGTCCCTTTGTGCCCCCCCGTGTCCCCCCCGGTGCCACCCCCCGTGTCCCCCCATTTTCCCCCCTCGTGTCACAGTCATTGTCCCCTCCGTGTCCTGCCATTGTCCCCCCGGTGCCATCCCCGGTGTCCCCCCGGTGTCCCCCCATTGTCCCCCCCGGTGTCCCCTCATTGTCCCCCCCCGTGTCCCCCCGGTGCCATCCCCGGTGTCCCCCCATTGTCCCCCCCGCTGTCCCCTCATTGTCCCCCCCGTGTCCCCCCGCTGTCCCCCCGGTGTCCCCTCATTGTCCCCTCATTGTCCCCCCGGTGTCCCCTCATTGTCCCCTCATTGTCCCCCCGGTGTCCCCTCATTGTCCCCTCATTGTCCCCCCCGTGTCCCCCCCCGCTGTCCCCCCGGTGTCCCCCCGCTGTCCCCTCATTGTCCCCCCCGTGTCCCCCCGCTGTCCCCCCGGTGTCCCCTCATTGTCCCCTCATTGTCCCCCCCGTGTCCCCCCCGGTGTCCCCCCGCTGTCCCCTCATTGTCCCCCCGGTGTCCCCTCATTGTCCCCCCGCTGTCCCCTCATTGTGTCCCCCCCGTGTCCCCCCCCGCTGTCCCCCCGGTGTCCCCGCGTGTCCCCGCGGCCCAGACGTGGCAGCTGGCCCGGGATTAGTGTCCCCTCCCCTCCCCTCCCCCACCCGCGAGGGGACAGCGCGACTCGGGACCCCCCAGTGTCCCCCGGGAGCCGCGGCCGCGTCACCCCCGTGTCACCCCCGTGTCCCCATTGTCACCCCCGCGTCACCCCCGTGTCACCCCCATTGTCACCCCCGTGTCCCCCCCGTGTCACCCCCATTGTCACCCCCGTGTCACCCCCATGTCCCCCCGTGTCACCCCCGTGTCCCCCCCGTGTCACCCCCGTGTCACCCCCATTGTCACCCCCGTGTCACCCTCATTGTCCCCCCCGTGTCCCCCCGTGTCCCCACCGTGTCCCCCCCGTGTCACCCCCGTGTCCCCATTGTCACCCCCGTGTCCCCCCCGTGTCACCCTCATTGTCACCCCCGTGTCCCCCCCATGTCTCCCCGTGTCCCCACCGTGTCCCCCCCGTGTCACCCGCGTGTCCCCCCCGTGTCCCCCCCGTGTCACCCCCGTGTCCCCACCGTGTCCCCCCCGTGTCACCCCCGTGTCACCCCCGTGTCACCCCCGTGTCACCCCCGTGTCACCCCCGTGTCCCTCCCGTGTCCCCCCGTGTCCCCCCGTGTCACCCCCGTGTCCCCCCCGTGTCACCCCCGTATCCCCATTGTCACCCCCGTGTCCCCCCCGTGTCCCCCCGTGTCCCCCTCCGTGTCACCCTCATTGTCACCCCCATTGTCAACCCCGTGTCCCCCCCGTGTCACCCCCGTGTCTCCCCATTGTCACCCCCATTGTCCCTCATTGTCACCCCCGTGTCACCCCCATTGTCCCCCCATGTCACCCCCCGGTGTCCCCCCCCACTGTCCCCCCATGTCCCCCCCATTGTCCCTCATGTCCCCCCCGGTCCCCCCCATTGTCCCCCCATGTCCCCCCCGTGTCCCCCCCATTGTCCCCTCATGTCCCCCCCGTGTCCCCCCCATTGTCCCCTCATGTCCCCCCCGTGTCCCCCCCGTTAATTGGCGCGCTCGGGATTAGCGGTCCCTGGCCAATGTCACCTTTGTCCCCCCGGATTAGGGGGTGACATCACGCGGGTGCTACTTAAGGCTCCCCCCGCGCCGGGGGTGCCTCCCCTGCTGCCACTGCCGCTGTCCCCTGTCCCTGTCCCCTGTCCCCTGCTGCCACCGCCGCTGTCCCCTGTCCCCTGTCCCCTGTCCCCTGCTGCCACCGCCGCTGTCCCCTGTCCCTGTCCCCTGTCCCCTGCTGCCACCGCCGCTGTCCCCTGTCCCCAACACCCCTGTCCCCTGCTGCCACCGCCGCTGTCCCCTGTCCCTGTCCCCTGTCCCCTGCTGCCACCGCCGCTGTCCCCTGTCCCTGTCCCCTGTCCCCTGCTGCCACCGCCGCTGTCCCCTGTCCCCAACACCCCTGTCCCCTGCTGCCACCGCCGCTGTCCCCTGTCCCCTGTCCCCTGCTGCCACCGCCGCTGTCCCCTGTCCCCTGTCCCTGTCCCCTGCTGCCACCGCCGCTGTCCCCTGTCCCCTGTCCCCTGCTGCCACCGCCGCTGTCCCCTGTCCCCTGTCCCTGTCCCCTGCTGCCACCGCCGCTGTCCCCTGTCCCTGTCCCCAACACCCCTGTCCCCTGCTGCCACCGCCGCTGTCCCCTGTCCCTGTCCCCTGTCCCCTGCTGCCACCGCCGCTGTCCCCTGTCCCTGTCCCCAACACCCCTGTCCCCTGCTGCCACCGCCGCTGTCCCCTGTCCCTGTCCCCAACACCGCTGTCCCCTGTCCCCTGTCCCCTGTCCCCTGTCCCCTGTCCCCTGTCCCGTGTCCCCTGTCCCCAACACCGCTCCTGTCCCCAGCACCGCTGTCCCCTGTCCCCAGCACCGCTGGCTCCGTGTCACCAGGGCAGGTACGGCCGGGCGGGGGCGGCTGGGGGGGTCACCGCGACCCTGGGGACACGGGGACAGGGCCACCGCGACCCTGGGGACATCCCGGGGTGGGGACAGGGCCACCGCAGCCCTGGGGACATCCCGGGGTGGGGACAGGGCCACCGCAGCCCTGGGGACATCCCGGGGTGGGGACAGGGCCACCGCAGCCCTGGGGACACGGGGACAGGGCCACCGCAGCCCTGGGGACATCCCGGGGTGGGGACAGGGCCACCGCGACCCTGGGGACACGGGGACAGGGCCACCGCGACCCTGGGGACATCCCGGGGTGGGGACAGGGCCACCGCAGCCCTGGGGACACGGGGACAGGGCCACCACAGCCCTGGGGACATCCCGGGGTGGGGACAGGGCCACCACAGCCCTGGGGACATCCCGGGGTGGGGACAGGGCCACCGCAGCCCTGGGGACATCCCGGGTGGCAGCAGCTGGCGGGTGGGGACGCGATGGGGACACGGTGGCCAGCCCCGGGGCGATGTCCCCTGGCAGGGGTGGCCCTGTCCCCCGGGCTGTCCCCAAGGCCGTGCCGGTGCCACCCTGTCCCTCTGTCACCGGGGACCGTGGGGGACACAGGGACACGGCGGGGGTGGCAGCCAGGTGTGCCGGGGGGGCTTGGGGACACCGGGGGGACACTGAGGGGGACATCGAGGGGTTTGGGGACACCGGGGGGGGCTCCAGGGGACACCGGGGGGCTTGGGAACACTGGGGGACACCGGGGGGACACTGGGGGGACACTGGTGGGGACAGCGTGGGGACACCGGGGGACACGCGGCTCTGGGGGTTGACAGGGACAGCTCAGTGTCGCCCCGGTGCCATCGCTGTCCCCGAGCTGTCCCCGCACTGTCCCCCCGGTGCCATCGCTGTCCCCCCGGTGCCATCTCTGTCCCCGAGCTGTCCCCACGCTGTCCCCGCGCTGTCCCCCCCTGTCCCCGCGGTGCCATCGGTGTCCCGCCGGTGCCATCGCTGTCCCCGCGGTGTCCCCGTGTCCCCGCAGCCCCCCGGTGCCATCGCTGTCCCCCCGGTGCCATCGCTGTCCCCCCGGTGCCATCGCTGTCCCCGTGTCCCCGCAGCCCCCCGGGTGCCATCGGTGTCCCCGCGGTGTCCCCCCGGGTGCCATCGCTGTCCCCCCGGTGCCATCGCTGTCCCCGTGTCCCCGCGGTGTCCCCCCGGTGCCATCGCTGTCCCCCCGGTGCCATCGCTGTCCCCGCGGTGTCCCCCCGGTGCCATCGGTGTCCCCGTGTTCCCGCAGCCCCCCGGGTGCCATCGCTGTCCCCCCGGTGCCATCTCTGTCCCCCCGTGTCCCCGCAGCCCCCCGGGTGCCATCGGTGTCCCCGCGGTGTCCCCACGGTGTCCCCTCTGTCCCCGTGTCCCCGCAGCCCCCCGGTGCCATCGGTGTCCCCGCGGTGTCCCCACGGTGTCCCCACGGTGTCCCCACGGTGTCCCCTCTGTCCCCGCTGTCCCCGCGGTGTCCCCACGGTGTCCCCTCGGTGTCCCCGTGTCCCCGCAGCCCCCGGCCATGATGTCGTACCTGAAGCAGCCGCACTACGGAGTCAGCGGGCTGGGCCTGGAGCTGCTGCCCCCGCCCGTGGGGTACCCGGGTACCCCGAAACCGGGGGGACCCCGAAACCGGGGGGACGGGGGGATGGGGGACCCCGAAACCGGGGGGACCCCGAAACCGGGGGGACGGGGGGATGGGGGACCCCAAAACCGGGGGGACCCCGAAAGCGGGGGGACGGGGGGATGGGGGACCCCAAAACCGGGGGGACCCCGAAAGCGGGGGGACGGGGGGATGGGGGACCCCAAAACCGGGGGGACGGGGGGATGGGGGACCCCAAAACCGGGGGGACCCCGAAACCGGGGGGACCCCAAAACCGGGGGGGAGCCCGAAACCGGGGGGACGGGGGTGGGGTACCCCAAAACCGGGGGGACCCCGAAACCGGGGGGACGGGGGGATGGGGGACCCCAAAACCGGGGGGACGGGGGGATGGGGTACCCCAACACCGGGGGGGAGCCCGAAACCGGGGGGACGGGGGGCAGAGGGGACCCCAAAACCGGGGGGATGGGGGACCCCAAAACCGGGGGGACCCTGAAACCGGGGGATGGGGGACCCCGAAACGGGGGGGACGGGGGGATGGGGGACCCCGAAACCGGGGGGACGGGGGCATGGGGTACCCCAAAACCGGGGGGACGGGGGACCCCGGGGACCCCAAAACCGGGGGGACGGGGGGCGGAGGGACTCCCCCGTGGGGTACCCCAAATCCCGGGGGCCCCTCCCCAAATCCCGGGGGTCTCTCCCCAAATCCCGGGGGTCTCTCCCCATTCCCGGGGGTCCCGAGAGTCCCTCCCCACTCCAGGGGGTCCCGGGGGTCCCTCCCCAAATCCCGGGGGTCCCGAGGGTCCCTCCCCAAATCCCGGGGGTCCCGGGGGTCCCTCCACACTCCCGGGGGTCCCGAGGGTCCCTCCCCACTCCCGGGGGTCCCTCCACACTCCCGGGGGTCCCGGGGGTCCCTGCTCAACGCGGGGGTCCCTCCCCACTCCCGGGGGTCCCGGGGGTCCCTCCCCAAATCCCGGGGGTCCCGGGGGTCCCTCCCCACTCCCGGGGGTCCCGAGGGTCCCTCCCCACTCCCGGGGGTCCCTCCACACTCCCGGGGGTCCCGGGGGTCCCTGCTCAACGCGGGGGTCCCTCCCCACTCCCGGGGGTCCCGGATGTCCCTCCCCAAACTCCGGGGGTCCCTCCCCACTCGAGGGGTCCCTCCCCAAATCCCGGGGGTCCCGGGGGTCTCTCCCCACTCCCGGGGGTCCCGGGGGTCCCTCCCCACTCCCGGGGGTCCCGGGGGTCTCTCCTCACGGCCGGGGGTCCCGGGGGTCTCCGCAGGGACCCCCCGCAAGCAGCGGCGGGAGCGCACCACCTTCACCCGGGCCCAGCTGGACGTGCTGGAGGCGCTGTTCGCCAAAACGCGGTACCCGGACATCTTCATGAGAGAGGAGGTGGCGCTGAAAATCAACCTGCCCGAGTCCCGCGTGCAGGTGAGGGACACCTGGGGACACTGGGGACACTGGGGACACTGGGGACACTGGGGACACTGGGGACACTGGAGACACTGGGGACACTGGGGACACTGGGGACACTGGGGACACTGGGGACACGGTACCCGGACATCTTCATGAGAGAGGAGGTGGCGCTGAAAATCAACCTGCCCGAGTCCCGCGTGCAGGTGAGGGACACCTGGGGACACTGGGGACATTGGGGACATTGGGGACACTGGGGACACCTGGGGACATTGGGGACATTGGGGACACGGTACCCGGACATCTTCATGAGAGAGGAGGTGGCGCTGAAAATCAACCTGCCCGAGTCCCGCATGCAGGTGAGGGACACCTGGGGACACTGGGGACACTGGGGACACCTGGGGACACTGGGGACATTGGGGACATTGGGGACATTGGGGACACGGTACCCGGACATCTTCATGAGAGAGGAGGTGGCGCTGAAAATCAACCTGCCCGAGTCCCGCGTGCAGGTGAGGGACACCTGGGGACACCTGGGGACACCTGGGGACACCTGGGGACACTGGGGACATTGGGGACATTGGGGACATTGGGGACATTGGGGACACGGTACCCGGACATCTTCATGAGAGAGGAGGTGGCGCTGAAAATCAACCTGCCCGAGTCCCGCGTGCAGGTGAGGGACACCTGGGGACACCTGGGGACACTGGGGACACTGGGGACATTGGGGACATTGGGGACACGGTACCCGGACATCTTCATGAGAGAGGAGGTGGCGCTGAAAATCAACCTGCCCGAGTCCCGCGTGCAGGTGAGGGACACCTGGGGACACTGGGGACATTGGGGACACTGGGGACATTGGGGACACTGGGGACACTGGGGACATTGGGGACACCTGGGGACACTGGGGACACTGGGGACATTGGGGACACTGGGGACACTGGGGACATTGGGGACACTGGGGACACTGGGGACATTGGGGACATTGGGGACATTGGGGACATTGGGGACATTGGGGACACTGGGGACACCTGGGGACACTGGGGACACGGTACCCGGACATCTTCATGAGAGAGGAGGTGGCGCTGAAAATCAACCTGCCCGAGTCCCGCGTGCAGGTGAGGGACACCTGGGGACACCTGGGGACACTTGGGACACCTGGGGACACCTGGGGACACTGGGGACACTGGGGACATTGGGGACACTGGGGACACCTGGGGACATTGGGGACATTGGGGACACTGGGGACATTGGGGACACTGGGGACACTGGGGACACTGGGGACACTGGGGACACCTGGGGACACCTGGGGGGACACTGGGGACACTGGGGACATTGGGGACATTGGGGACACTGGGGACACCTGGGGACACCTGGGGACACTGGGGACATTGGGGACATTGGGGACACTGGGGACACTGGGGACACTGGGGACACCTGGGGACACCTGGGGACACCTGGGGACACTGGGGACATTGGGACACTGGGGACATTGGGGACATTGGGGACACTGGGGACACCTGGGGACACTGGGGACACTGGGGACATTGGGGACACTGGGGACACTGGGGACACTGGGGACACCTGGGGACACCTGGGGACACTGGGGACATTGGGGACATTGGGGACATTGGGGACACTGGGGACACTGGGGACATTGGGGACACTGGGGACACTGGGGACACCTGGGATACCTGGGACACCTGGGGACACCTGGGACACCTCTGGGGACACCTGTGGGGACACCTGTGGGGACACCTGGGACATTGGGGACATTGGAGACACCTGAGGGGACACCTGAGGGGACACCTGAGGGGACACCTGGGACAGTGGGGACATTGGGGACATTTGGCACACCTAGGACACCTCTGGGGACACTGGGGACACCTGTGGGGACACCTGTGTGGACACCTGGGACATGGGGGACACCTGAGGGGACACCTGGGACAGCTCTGGGGACACCTGGGACAGCTCTGGGGACACCTGGGCACACCTGTGGGGACACTGGGGACACCTGTGGGGACACTGGGGACACGGGTGGGGACACGGGGGACAGGAAGGTGGGGTCACCTGGGGGCCGCGGGGGGAGCAGGTGAGTCCCAGGTGGGGACACGGGAGGGGGGGGCGGGGCTCGTTATGGCCGCGTGTCCCCATGTCCCTTTGTCCCCCCGTGCCTCAGTTTCCCCGTGTCCCCCCCGTGCCTCAGTTCCCCCCGGTGCCTCAGTTTCTCCCCGTGCCTCAGTTTCCCCGTGTCCCCCCGTGTCCCCCCCGTGCCTCAGTTTCCCCCCCGTGCCTCAGTTTCCCCCCGTGCCTCAGTTTCTCCCCCGTGTCCCCCCGTGCCTCAGTTTCCCCCCATGCCTCAGTTTCCCCGTGTCCCCCCGTGCCTCAGTTTCCCCCCGTGCCTCAGTTTCCCCCCGTGCCTCAGTTTCCCCCCCGTGCCTCAGTTTCCCCCCCGTGCCTCAGTTTCTCCCCCGTGTCCCCCCGTGCCTCAGTTTCCCCCCATGCCTCAGTTTCCCCGTGTCCCCCCCGTGCCTCAGTTTCAACCCCGTGCCTCAGTTTCTCCCCCGTGTCCCCCCGTGCCTCAGTTTCCCCCCCGTGCCTCAGTTTCTCCCCCGTGTCCCCCCGTGCCTCAGTTTCCCCCCATGCCTCAGTTTCCCCGTGTCCCCCCGTGCCTCAGTTTCCCCCGTGCCTCAGTTTCCCCCCATGCCTCAGTTTCCCCGTGTCCCCCCCGTGCCTCAGTTTCAACCCCGTGCCTCAGTTTCCCCGTGTCCCCCCGTGCCTCAGTTTCCTCCCCGTGCCTCAGTTTCCCCCCGTGCCTCAGTTTCCCCGTGTCCCCCCGTGCCTCAGTTTCCCCCGTGCCTCAGTTTCCCCGTGTCCCCCCGTGCCTCAGTTTCCCCGTGTCCTCCCGTGTCCCCCCGTGCCTCAGTTTCCCCCCGTGCCTCAGTTTCCCCCCGTGTCCCCCCCTCCCCCGCCAGGTGTGGTTCAAGAACCGCCGCGCCAAGTGCCGCCAGCAGCAAGCCCAGGGCTCGGGCCCCCCCAAACCGCGCCCGCCCCCCAAAAAGAAGAGCTCCCCCCCCCGAGACCCCCCCCCGGAACCCCCCCCGCTCCCCTTCACCCCTCCCCCCGCCCCCCCCGGCCCCCCCAGCGCCCCCCCCGTCTCCATCTGGAGCCCCGCCGCCCTCTCCCCCCTGCCCGACCCCGCCGCCTTCCGCGGCTTCGGGGGCTCGGGGGGCTTCGGCCAGAGCTACCCCGCCTATTTCGGGGGGCTCGACCCCTACCTGTCCCCCCTGGCGCCCCCCCAGGTGGGCGGGCTCAGCCCCCTGGGACCCCCCGCGGCTTTCGGGGGGACCCCCGGGCTGGGCTTCGGGGGCGCCGGCGATTGCCTGGAGCTGAAGGAGCCGGGCGGCGCCTGGAAGGGGAACCTGGGCGGCGCCGATTGCCTGGAGTACAGGGAGCAGAGCACCTGGAAGTTCCAGGTGTTGTAGGGGGGAGCTCCGGGAGGGGCGGAGGATCCCCGGGAGGGGCGGAGAATCCCCGGGAATACCGAGAATCCCCGGGAATAACACCGGGAATCCCCGGGAGCGCCCAGAATCCCCGGGAATAACACCGAGAATCCCCGGGAATAACACCGAGAATCCCCGGGAATAACACCGAGAATCCCCGGGAATAACACCGAGAATCCCCGGGAATAACACCGAGAATTCCCGGGAATAACACCGGGAATCCCCGGGAGCGCCCAGAATCCCCGGGAATAACACCGAGAATCCCCGGGAATAACACCGAGAATCCCCGGGAATACCGAGAATCCCCGGGAATAACACCGAGAATCCCCGGGAGCGCCGAGAATGCCCGGGAATAACACCGAGAATCCCCGGGAATAACACCGAGAATCCCCGGGAATACCGAGAATCCCCGGGAATAACACCGACAATTCCCGGGAATACCGAGAATCCCCGGGAATAACACCGAGAATTCCCGGGAATAACACCGAGAATCCCCGGGAATAACACCGAGAATTCCCGGGAATAACACCGAGAATCCCCGGGAACACCGAGAATCCCCGGGAACGCCGACAATTCATTACCGGGGGGCCGATAATTAATTACCGGGACTACCGACAATTCCCGGGAACACCGAGAATTCCGGGGAGCACCGACAATCCCCGGGAACACGGACAATTCCCGGGACCACCGACAATTCATTACCGGGGGGCTGATAATTAATTACCGGGACCACGGGCAATTCCCGGGACCATGGACAATTAATCCCCAGGAACGCGGATAATTAATTCCCAGGAACGCGGACAATTCATTACCGGAGCGCGGATAATTAAATCCCGGGGGTGCGGATAATTAATTACCGGGACCACGGACAATTCCTGGGACACGGATAATTCCGGGGGTGCGGATAATTAATTACCGGGGGGCCGATAATTAATCCCCGGGACCACGGACAATTCCCGGAGCGCGGATAATTAATTACCGGGGGGCTGATAATTAATTACCGGGGGGCCGATAATTCCCGGGACACGGATAATTAATTACCGGGACGTGGATAATTAATCCCCGGGACCACGGACAATTCCGGGGGTGCGGATAATTAATTACCGGGGGGCCGATAATTAATCCCCGGTACCACGGACAATTTCCGGGGCGCGCGGATAATTCCCGGGGGGCCGATAATTAATTACAGAGATAATTAAATCCCGGGACCACGGACAATTCCTGGGACACGGACAGTTCCGGGGGTGCGGATAATTAATTACCGGGGGGCCGATAATTAATCCCCGGGGCACAGACAATTTCCGGAGCGCGGATAATTAATTACCGGGGGGCCGATAATTAATCCCCGGGACCACGGACAATTCCCGGAGCGCGGATAATTAATCACCGGGGCGCGGATAATTAATTACCGAGACACCAATAATTAAATCCCGGGACCACGAGCAATTCCCGAGGCACGGATAATTAACTACCGGGGGGCCGATAATTAATTCCCAGGGCGAGGATAATTAACTACCGGGGCACCGATAATTAATCCCCGGGGCACCGATAATTAATTCCCGAGGCACCGATAATTAATTCCCGAGGCACCGATAATTAATCCCGAGGCACCGATAATTAATTCCCGGAGCGCGGATAATTAATTCCCGAGGCACCGATAATTAATCCCGAGGCACCGATAATTAATTCCCGAGGCACCGATAATTAATTCCCGAGGCACCGATAATTAATCCCGAGGCACCGATAATTAATTCCCAAGGCACCGATAATTAATTCCCGAAGTACCGATAATTAATCCCGAGGCACCGATAATTAATTCCCGAAGCACCGATAATTAATTCCCGAAGCACTGATAATTAATCCCGGAGCGCCGATAATTAATTCCCGAAGCACCGATAATTAATACCGATGCATCGATAATTAATCCCGGAGCGCCGATAATTAATCCTCGAGGCACCGATAATTAATCCCCGAGGCACCGATAATTAATTCCCAAGGCACCGATAATTAATTCCCGAGGCACCGATAATTAATTCCCGAGGAACCGATAATTAATTCCCGAGGCACCGATAATTAATTCCCGGGGCACCGATAATTAATTCCCGAGGCACCGATAATTAATCCCCGAGGCACCGATAATTAATCCCGAGGCACCGATAATTAATTCCCGAGGCACCGATAATTAATCCCGAGGCACCGATAATTAATTCCCGAGGCACCGATAATTAATCCCCGAGGCACCGATAATTAATCCCCGAGGCACCGATAATTAATTCCCGAGGCACCGATAATTAATTCCCGAGGCACCGATAATTAATTCCCGAGGCACCGATAACTAATTACCAGGCGCGGATAATCAATCCCCGGAGCGCCGATAATTAATCCCGAGGCACCGATAATTAATCCCCGAGGCACCGATAATTAATTCCCGAGGCACCGATAATTAATTCCCGAGGCACCGATAATTAATTCCCGAGGCACCGATAATTAATCCCGGAGCGCCGATAATTAATCCCGAGGCACCGATAATTAATTCCCGAAGCACCGATAATTAATCCCGGAGCGCCGATAATTAATCCCGAGGCACCGATAATTAATTCCCGAAGCACCGATAATTAATCCCGCAGCGCCAATAATTAATCCCGGAGCGCCGATAATTAATCCCCGGGGCACCGATAATTAATTCCCGAGGCGCCGATAATTAATCCCCGGGGCACCGATAATTAATCCCGAGGCACCGATAATTAATCCCCGAGGCACCGATAATTAATTCCCGAGGCACCGATAATTAATCCCGGGGCACCGATAATTAATCCCCGAGGCACCGATAATTAATCCCGAGGCACCGATAATTAATCCCGGAGCACCGATAATTAATTCCCGAGGCACCGATAATTAATTCCCGAGGCACCGATAATTAATTACCAGGCGCGGATAATTAAGATTACCAGAGGGAATCCCGGCGGGATGGAGCATTCCCCGATCCTCGGGGGATCCCCGGATTTTTGGGGGACCCCAGAACCCCAAGGGATCCCAGGATTATTGGGGGACCCCGAGAGATCCCCAAATTTTTGGGGGTCCCCGAGGGATCCCGGATTTTTGGGGGACCCCAGGGGATCCCAGGATTTTTGGGGACCCCAAGACCATTCCCGGGGGATCCCCGGATTTTTGGGGGACCCCAGGGGATCCCCGGATTTTTGGGGGTCCCCAGGACCGTTCCCGGGGGATCCCCGGATTTTGGGGGACCCCAGGGGATCCCCGGATTTTTGGGGGACCCCGGGGGATCCCCGGATTTTGGGGGGACCCCGAGGGATCCCCGGATTTAGGGGGGACCCCGAGGGATCCCCGGATTTATTTGGGACCCCGGGGGATCCCCGGATTTTTGGGGACCCCAGGGGATCCCGGATTTATTTGGGACCCCGGGGGATCCCCGGATTTTTGGGGACCCCAGGACCGTTCCCGAGTGATCCCCGGATTTTTGGGGACCCCGGGGGATCCCGGATTTTTGGGGGACCCCGAGGGGATCCCCGGATTTATTTGGGACCCCGGGGGATCCCCGGATTTCTGGGGGGACCCCGAGGGATCCCCGGATTTATTTGGGACCCCGGGGGATCCCGGATTTTTGGGGACCCCAAGACCATTCCCGGGGATCCCCGGATTTTTGGGGGACCCCAGGATTTCTGGGGGACCCCAGGGGATCCCCGGATTTTGGGGGACCCCAGGACCATTCCCGGGGATCCCCGGATTTTTGGGGGACCCCAGGATTTTTGGGGGACCCCGAGGGATCCCCGGATTTTTGGGGGTCCCCGGGACCGTTCCCGGGGGATCCCCGGATTTTGGGGGACCCCAGGGTTTGTGTGGGACCCCGGGGGATCCCCGGATTTTGAGGGACCCCAGGGTTTGTGGGGGACCCCCCTTTTTTGGGAGGGGGGATCCCCTCCCCCCGCCGCGCTTCTCCCGCGCTTCCCGGAAGGAAAAAAGCCGGAAAAGCGGGAATTTCAATTAAAAACCGAAAGTGCGATAATTGGGGGGGGAAATTAGAGTTAATTAACGCTAATGAGGGGAAATGCGGGGGGGGGCGGCCTGGGGGGCTTTGGGGAGCTGGGGGAGCTCTGGGGGTCGGGGGGGGGGGTTTGGGGGGGTTCAGGGGGGGATCTGGGGGGGTTTGGGGGGTTCAGGGGGGTCCGGGGGGGATCTGGGGGGGTTTGGGGGCGTTCAGGGGGGATCTGGGGGGGTCTGGGGGGGTTCAGGGGGGTCCGGGGGGGATCTGGGGGGGTTCAGGGGTGATCTGGGGGCGTTTGGGGGGGATCTGGGGGGGTCTAGGGGGGTTCAGGGGGGGTTCGGGGGGGGTCTGGGGGGGATCTGGGGGGTTCGGGGGGGATCTGGGGGGGTTCACGGGGGGGTCTGGGGGGATCTGGGGGGATCTGGGGGGGTTCAGGGGGGTCTGGGGGGGTCTGGGGGGGTTCAGGGGGGGTTCGGGGGGGTTCAGGGGGGATCTGGGGGCGTTTGGGGGGGATCTGGGGGGGTCTAGGGGGCTTCAGGGGGGATCTGGGGGGGTTTGGGGGGTTCAGGGGGGGATCTGGGGGGGTTCAGGGGGGGATCTGGGGGGATCTGGGGGCGTTCGGGGGGTTCAGGGGGGTTCAGGGGGGGTCTGGGGGGGATCTGGGGGGGTTCAGGAGGGATCTGGGGGCGTTTGGGGGGGATCTGGGGGGGTCTAGGGGGGTTCAGGGGGGATCTGGAGGGTCCGGGGGGGATCTGGGGGGTTCAGGGGGGATCTGGGGGCGTTTGGGGGGGATCTGGGGGGGTCTGGGGGGGTTCGGGGGGGTTCAGGGGGTATCTGGGGGGATCTGGGGGGGGGTTCAGGGGGGATCTGGGGGCGTTTGGGGGGTTCAGGGGGGGTCTGGGGGGGGTCTGGGGGGGATCTGGGGGGTTCGGGGGGGATCTGGGGGCGTTTGGGGGGTTCAGAGGGGTCCGGGGGGGATCTGGGGGCGTTTGGGGGGGATCTAGGGGGGTCTGGGGGGTTCAGGGGGGATCTGGGGGGGTTTGGGGGGTTCAGGGGGGTTTGGGGGGGTTCAGGGGGGATCTGGGGGGGTTTGGGGGGTTCAGGGGGGTCAGGGGGGGATCTGGGGGGGTCTGGGGCGGTTCAGGAGGGCTTGGGGGTTTAAGGGGGGTCTGGGGGGGATCTGGGAGGGTTCAGGGGGGCTTCGGGGGGGTCAGGGGGGTTCAGAGGGGTCTGGGGGTCTTTGGCCCCCCCAAATCCTCCCCAGTTCCCCTCCAGGCCGCCAGGGGGCGACACCCGGGGAAGCGGAGTGGGCGTGGTCACAGCGGAGTAGGCGTGGTCACGACGGAGTGGGCGTGGCCATGGCGCGGCGGGAACCCCGCGCGGGTCACGTGGTGCGCGCGGCCGCGTGACTCCCCCGCGCGTCACGTGGTGCGGACAAGATGGCGGCGCTGAGGGCGGTGAGCGGCCCGGGGTCACCTGAGGCGGGGGAAGGGACGGGAGAGCCCCCAGACCCCCCCAGTGACCGCGGGACCCCCAAAAACACCCCCGGGTTTGGGGAGGGGGCGGTTCTGGGGGGTCCTGAGCGTTTCCCCACAGGCGCGTCCTTCCCTCCAGGTGTGCCCCCCTCACCTGTCCCCTTCCCCGGGGGCCCCTCAGTCACCCCCCGCTTCCCTCCCTCCCCCAGATCGGGGGGTCCCGGGGCGCCCCCGCCCTTCGGCCCCGCCTGGGGCAGAGCCGGGGGGGCTCCGGGGGGCTCCGGGCTCACCTGGACAGGTGGAGGCAGCACCTGGAGGGGGCCGCGGGCTGGGCCGAGCGGTGGCGGCTGCGGAACCTGAACGCGTGAGACTCGAAAATGGGGAGGGGGCGGAGTCTGGGGTGGGGAGGGGTCTCACCTGGCCTGGGGGAGGGGTCTCACCTGGCCTGGGGGAGGGGTCTCACCTGGCTGGGAGGGTCTCATCTGGCCTGGGGGGTCTCACCTGGCTGGGAGGGGAGGGGTCTCACCTGGCCGGGAGGGGTCTCACCTGGCCGGGAGGGGGAGGGGTCTCACCTGGCTGGGGGAGGGGTCTCACCTGGCCGGGAGGGGTCGGGGTCTCACCTGTCTGGGGGAGGGGTCTCACCTGGCTGGGAGGGGTCTCACCTGGCTGGGGAGGGGTCTCACCTGTCTGGGGGAGGGGTCTCACCTGTCTGGGGGAGGGGTCTCACTGGGCTGGGAGGGGAGGGGTCTCACCTGGCTGGGAGGGGAGGGGTCTCACCTGGCTGGGGAGGGGTCTCACCTGGCTGGGAGGGGAGGGGTCTCACCTGGCTGGGAGGGGGAGGGGTCTCACCTGGCTGGGGGAGGGGTCTCACCGGGCTGGGAGGGGAGGGGTCTCACCTGGCTGGGAGGGGAGGGGAGGGGTCTCACCTGTCTGGGGGAGGGGTCTCACCTGGCTGGGGGAGGGGTCTCACCTGGCTGGGAGGGGAGGGGTCTCACCTGGCTGGGAGGGGAGGGGAGGGGTCTCACCAGGTGTGCCCCCCCAGGTACCGCCGCTCCCTCAGGGAATCCCTCGGGCCGGACGCGGCGGCGGCCGAGTTCACCTTGGCCTGCGGGGGGGGCGTCAGGTGAGACCCCCACCCCTTTTGGGGGGTCCCTGCCCCACCCTGGGGGGGTGTGACCCCCAGGTGACCCCACAGGATTGGGGTGTGACCCCAGGTGACCCCACAGGATTTGGGGTGTGACCCCAGGTGACCCCACAGGATTTGGGGTGTGTGACCCCCAGGTGACCCCACAGGTTTTTGGGGTGTGACCCCCAGGTGACCCCACACGATTTGGGGTGTGACCCCAGGTGACCCCACAGGATTGGGCTGTGACCCCCAGGTGACCCCACAGGATTTGGGGTGTGACCCCAGGTGACCCCACAGGATTGGGGTGTGACCCCCAGGTGACCCTGCAGGATTGGGGTGTGACCCCAGGTGACCGCACAGGATTTGGGGTGTGACCCCCAGGTGACCCCACAGGATTGGGGTGTGACCCCAGGTGACCCCACAGGATTTGTGGGGGTGGTCTGACGCCAGTTGACCCCGCAGGTTTTTGGGGTCCTGACCCCAGGTGACCCCACAGGTTTTTGGGTGTGACCCCACAGGTTTTGGGGTGTGACCCCACAGGTTTTTCAGGGGTTGTGACCCCAGGTGACCCCACAGGATTTTGGGTGTAACCCCACAGGTTTCGGGGTCCTGACCCCAGGTTGACCCCACAGGTTTTTGGGGTGTGACCCCACAGGATTTTGGGGTGTGACCCCACAGGTTTCGGGGTCCTGACCCCAGGTTGACCCCGCAGGTTTTTGGGGCAGCAGCGCTGGATCCGCCCCGGGAGCCGCTCGGAGCTGCCCCGGCTGCGGCACCTGCCCGTGGTGGGCATCGACCTGAGCGGGACCCCCGTCACCTACGGGGGGCTGGACAACCTGGGTGAGAGCCTGGCACCCCGAAACACCCTGAAACACCCCAAAAACACCTGAAAATACCCAAAAACCACCTGAAAATACCCCGAAACACCCTGAAAATACCCCCAAACACCTGAAAATACCCCAAAAACACCCTGAAACACCCCAAAAACACCCTGAAAATACCCCAAAACACCTGAAAATACCCCAAAACACCTGAAAATACCCCAAAAACACCTGAAAATACCCCAAAACACCTGAAAATACCCCAAAACACCTGAAAATACCCTGAAACACCCCAAAAACACCTGAAACACCCCAAAACACCTGAAAATACCCCAAAAACACCTGAAAATACCTCTGAAATACCTGAAAATACCCCCAAAACACCTGAAAATACCCCAAAACACCCTGAAACACCCCAAAACACCTGAAAATACCCCCAAAACACCCTGAAACACCCCAAAACACCCTGAAAATACCCCCAAAACACCCTGAAACACCCCAAAAACACCTGAAAATACCCCCAAAACACCTGAAAATACCCCGAAACACCCTGAAAATACCCCCAAACACCTGAAAATACCCCAAAAACACCTGAAAATACCCCAAAAACACCTGAAAATACCCCAAAAACACCCTGTAACACCCCAAAAACACCTGAAAATACCCCAAAAACACCCTGAAAATACCCCAAAAACACCTGAAAATACCCCCAAAACACCCTGAAACACCCCAAAAACACCTGAAAATACCCCAAAACACCTGAAAATACCCCAAAACACCTGAAAATACCCTGAAACACCCCAAAAACACCTGAAACACCCCAAAACACCTGAAAATACCCCAAAAACACCTGAAAATACCTCTGAAATACCTGAAAATACCCCCAAAACACCTGAAAATACCCCAAAACACCCTGAAACACCCCAAAACACCTGAAAATACCCCCAAAACACCCTGAAACACCCCAAAACACCTGAAAATACCCCCAAAACACCCTGAAACACCCCAAAAACACCTGAAAATACCCCAAAACACCTCAAAAATATCCTGACACACCCTGAAAATACCCTGAAACTCCTGAAAATACCCCCAAACACCCCGAAAATACCTTGAAACACCCTGAAAATACCCTGAAACATCTGAAAATACCCCAAAACACCCCAAAAATACCCTGAAACACCCTGAAACACCTGGAAATACCCCAAAACACCTGAAAATACCTCCAAAACATCCTGAAACACATGGAAATACCCCAAAAACACCCTGAAAATACCCCAAAACACCCCAAAAATACCCGAAAGACCCCAAAACCACCCTGAAACTCCTGAAAATACCCCAAACACCCCGAAACTCCTGAAAACACCCTGAAAATACCCTAAAACACCATGGAACACCTGGAAATACCCCAAGATGCCCTGAAAATACCCCAAAACACCCTGAAACTCCTGAAAATACCCCAAAACATCCTGAAACTCCTGAAAATACCCCAAAACCACCCTGAAACACCTGAAAATACCCCCAAACACCCTGAAACTCCTGAAAATACCCCCAAACACCCTGAAACTCCTGAAAACACCCTGAAAATACCCTAAAACACCATGGAACACCTGGAAATACCCCAAGATGCCCTGAAAATACCCCAAAACACCCTGAAACTCCTGAAAATACCCCAAAACACCCTGAAACTCCTGAAAATACCCCAAAACATCCTGAAACTCCTGAAAATACCCCCAAACACCCTGAAACTCCTGAAAATACCCCCAAACACCCTGAAACACCTCAGAACACTTTGTCACACCTGTCCCGCAGTGTCCCTGTCACACCTGTGTCACACATGTCACACTTTTGTCACACCTGTGTCACACCTGTCACACCTGTGTCCCACCTGTCACACCTGTGTCACACCTGTCCTGTCCCGCAGTGTCCCTGTCACACCTGTGTCACACCTGTGTCACACCTGTCACACCTGTGTCACACATGTCACACTTGTGTCACACCTGTCACACCTGTCACACCTGTCACACCTGTGTCACACATGTCACACCTGTCACACCTGTCACACCTGTGTCACACATGTCACACCTGTCCCGCAGTGTCCCTGTCCCAGCTGTCACACCTGTGTCACACCTGTGTCACACCTGTCACACCTGTGTCACACCTGTGTCACACCTGTCACACCTGTGTCACACCTGTCACACCTGTGTCACACCTGTGTCACACCTGTCACACCTGTGTCACACCTGTGTCACACCTGTGTCACACCTGTCACACCTGTCACACCTGTGTCACACCTGTGTCACACCTGTGTCACACCTGTCACACCTGTGTCACACCTGTGTCACACCTGTCACACCTGTGTCACACCTGTCACACCTGTCACACCTGTCCTGTCCCGCAGTGTCCCTGTCCCAGCTGTCACACCTGTGTCACATCTGTCACACCTGTGTCACACCTGTCACACCTGTCCTGTCCCGCAGTGTCCCTGTCACACCTGTGTCACACCTGTCACACCTGTGTCACACCTGTGTCACACCTGTCACACCTGTGTCACACCTGTCTACACCTGTGTCACACCTGTGCTGTCCCGCAGTGTCCCTGTCCCAGCTGTCACACCTGTGTCACACCTGTGTCACACCTGTCACACCTGTGTCACACCTGTCACACCTGTGTCACACCTGTCACACCTGTCCCAGCTGTCACACCTGTCACACCTGTGTCACACCTGTCACACCTGTGTCCCAGCTGTCACACCTGTGTCACACCTGTTCCGCAGTGTCCCTGTCCCAGCTGTCACACCTGGACCTCTCCGGTTGTCCCCACGTGTCCGACTGGCTCCTGGCCCGGCTCCACGTCTTCGAGGCCACCCTGCAGCACCTGGCGCTGGCCCGGTGTCCCCAGGTGAGCGAGCGGGGCCTGGCCACGCTGCACCACCTCAGGTGAGACACCTGTGTCACCCTGTGTCACCCGTGTGTCACTCAGTGTCACCCTGTGTCACCCTGTGTCACCCGGTGTCACCTGTGTGTCACCCAGTGTCACCCAGTGTCACCCAGTGTCACCCTGCAGCACCTGGCGCTGGCCCGGTGTCCCCAGGTGAGCGAGCGGGGCCTGGCCACGCTGCACCACCTCAGGTGAGACACCTGTGTCACCCTGTGTCACCTGTGTCACCCTGTGTCACCTCAGTGTCACCCTGTGTCACCCTGTGTCACCTGTGTCACCCTGTGTCACCTCAGTGTCACCCCAGTGTCACCCAGTGTCACCTCAGTGTCACCCAATGTCACCCCAGTGTCACCCAGTGTCACCTCAGTGTCACCCAGTGTCACCCTGTGTCACCCTGTGTGTCACCCTGTGTCACCCCAGTGTCACCCTGTGTCACCCTGCAGCACCTGGCGCTGGCCCGGTGTCCCCAGGTGAGCGAGCGAGGCCTGGCCACGCTGCACCACCTCAGGTGAGACACCTGTGTCACCCTGTGTCACCCTGTGTGTCACCCTGTGTCACCCCAGTGTCACCTGTGTCACCTGTGT
This sequence comes from Cyanistes caeruleus, assembly GCF_971803275.1. Taxonomy (NCBI): domain Eukaryota; kingdom Metazoa; phylum Chordata; class Aves; order Passeriformes; family Paridae; genus Cyanistes; species Cyanistes caeruleus. The sequence continues at coordinate 1,372,107 of NC_141739.1, forward strand.
CACCCTGTGTCACCCCAGTGTCACCCCAGTGTCACCCAGTGTCACCCTGTGTCACCCCAGTGTCACCCCAGTGTCACCCAGTGTCACCCAGTGTCACCCAGTGTCACCCTGTGTCACCCTGTGTCACCTCAGTGTCACCTGTGTCACCCGGTGTCACCCGTTGTGTCACCCTGTGTCACCCAGTGTCACCCTGTCACCCTGTGTCACCTGTGTCACCCAGTGTCACCCAGTGTCACCCTGTGTCACCCAGTGTCACCTGTGTGTCACCCCAGTGTCACCCAGTGTCACCCTGTGTCACCTGTGTGTCACCCAGTGTCACCCTGTGTCACCCTGTGTCACCTGTGTCACCTCAGTGTCACCCAGTGTCACCTGTGTGTCAGCCAGTGTCACTCTGTGTCACCCAGTGTCACCCAGTGTCACCCCAGTGTCACCCTGTGTCACCCAGTGTCACCTCAGTGTCACCCTGTGTCACCCCAGTGTCACTCAGTGTCACCCTGTGTCACCCTGCAGCACCTGGCGCTGGCCCGGTGTCCCCAGGTGAGCGAGCGGGGCCTGGCCACGCTGCACCACCTCAGGTGAGACACCTGTGTCACCCTGTGTCACCCTGTGTCACCCTGTGTCACCCCAGTGTCACCTGTGTCACCTGTGTCACCCTGTGTCACCCCAGTGTCACCCCAGTGTCACCCTGTGTCACCCAGTGTCACCCGGTGTCACCCGTGTGTCACCCTGTGTCACCCTGTGTCACCCCAGTGTCACCCCAGTGTCACCCTGTGTCACCCGGTGTCACCCTGTGTCACCTCAGTGTCACCCCAGTGTCACCCTGTGTCACCCTGTGTCACCCCAGTGTCACCCAGTGTCACCCTGTGTGTCACCCTGTGTCACCCCAGTGTCACCTGTGTGTCACCCTGTGTCACCTGTGTGTCACCCAGTGTCACCCTGTGTCACCCTGTGTTACCCAGTGTCACCCCAGTGTCACCTCAGTGTCACCCTGTGTCACCTGTGTCACCCTGTGTCACCCTGTGTCACCCAGCGTCACCTCAGTGTCACCTGTGTGTCACCCTGTGTCACCCTGTGTCACCCTGTGTCACCTGTGTGTCACCCTGTGTCACCCCAGTGTCACCCTGTGTCACCCAGTGTCACCCTGTGTCACCCTGCAGCACCTGGCGCTGGCCCGGTGTCCCCAGGTGAGCGAGCGAGGCCTGGCCACGCTGCACCACCTCAGGTGAGACACCTGTGTCACCCGGTGTCACCTGTGTCACCCTGTGTCACCTCAGTGTCACCCTGTGTCACCTGTGTCACCTCAGTGTCACCTGTGTGTCACCTGTGTGTCACCCTGTGTCACCCTGTGTCACCCTGTGTCACCCAGTGTCACCCGGTGTCACCCGGTGTCACCCGTGTGTCACCTCAGTGTCACCCTGTGTCACCCATGTGTCACCCAGTGTCACCCGGTGTCACCCAGTGTCACCCTGTGTCACCCGGTGTCACCTGCGTGTCACCCCAGTGTCACCTGTGTGTCACCCTGTGTCACCCTGTGTCACCCGGTGTCACCTGCGTGTCACCCCAGTGTCACCTGTGTGTCACCCTGTGTCACCCAGTGTCACCCAGTGTTACCTGTGTGTCACCCGTTGTTTCCCCAGTGTCCCGCTGTCTCTCTCCGGTTGTTCCCTACAGGCACTCACGCTGTCTCTCCGGTTGTTTCCCCGGCACTCACGCTGTCTCTCCGGTTGTTCCCTACAGGCGGCTGCGCTCTCTGGACCTGGCGGGGCTGTCCCGGTGTCTCTCCGGTTGTTCCCTACAGGCACTCACGCTGTCTCTCTCCAGTTGTTCCCTACAGGCAGTCACACTGTCTCTCCGGTTGTTTCCCCGGCACTCACAGTCTCTCTCCGGTTGTTCCCTACAGGCACTCACAGTCTCTCTCCGGTTGTTCCCTACAGGCACTCACGCTGTCTCTCCGGTTGTTTCCCCGGCACTCACAGTCTCTCTCCGGTTGTTCCCTACAGGCTGTCCCGGTGTCTCTCCGGTTGTTCCCTACAGGCACTCACAGTCTCTCTCCGGTTGTTCCCTACAGGCACTCACAGTCTCTCTCCGGTTGTTCCCTACAGGCGGCTGCGCTCCCTGGACCTGGCGGGGCTGTCCCGCTGTCTCTCCGGTTGTTTCCCCGGCACTCACGGTGTCTCTCCGGTTGTTCCCTACAGGCACTCACAGTCTCTCTCCGGTTGTTCCCTACAGGCACTCACGGTGTCTCTCCGGTTGTTCCCTACAGGCACTCACGGTGTCTCTCCGGTTGTTCCCTACAGGCGGCTGCGCTCTCTGGACCTGGCAGGGCTGTCCCGCTGTCTCTCCGGTTGTTTCCCTGGCACTCACAGTCTCTCTCCGGTTGTTCCCTACAGGCGGCTGCGCTCTCTGGACCTGGCGGGGCTGGCGGTGCCGAGCCCGGCGCGGCTCCGGGCGCTGCTGGAGGCGGCGCTGCCGCACTGCCGGATCCTGGGCATGGAATAACCCCGGGGATCCGCCGCACGGGATCCACCGGGATCCGCCTGGGATCAACCCCCGATCCTCCTGGGATCAACCCCCGATCCTCCTGGGATCCGCTCTGAACCAACCCCTGATCCTCCTGGGATCAACCCCCAATCCTCCTGGGATCCTCCCGGATCTGGGAACCGCCCTGAACCAACCCCCGATCCTCCTGGGATCCTCCTGGGATCTGGGAACCGCCCTGAACCAACCCCTGATCCTCCTGGGATCCTCCCAGGATCTGGGATCTGCCCTGAAACAACCCCTGATCCTCCTGGGATCCTCCCAGGATCTGGGATCCGCCCTGAACCAACCCCCGATCCTCCTGGGATCCTCCCATGACCTGGGATCCGCCCTGAAACAACCCCTGATCCTGTGGGATCCTCCCAGGATCTGGGATCCACCCTGAACCAACCCCTGATCCTGTGGGATCCTCCCGGGATCTGGGATCCGCCTGGGATCAACCCCTGATCCTCCTGGGATCCTCCTGGATCTGGGATCCGCCCTGAACCAACCCCTGATCCTCCTGGGATCCTCCTGGGATCTGGGAACCGCCCTGAACCAACCCCTGATCCTGTGGGATCTGAATGGGATCCTCCGGGATCCACCCTGAACCAACCCCTGATCCTCCTGGGATCCTCCCATGACCTGGGATCCGCCCTGAACCAACCCCCGATCCTCCTGGGATCCTCCCAGGATCTGGGATCCGCCCTGAACCAACCCCTGATCCTGTGGGATCCTCCCTGGATCTGGGATCCTCCCAGGATCGATCCCTGCTCCTCCCGGGATCTGGGGTTTTTGGGATCCCCCCTGAACCAACCCCTGATCCTCCTGGGATCCTCCCATGACCTGGGATCCACCCCGGATCAATCCCTGATCCTCCCAGGATCCTCCCAGGATCGATCCCTGCTCCTCCCGGGATCTGGGGTTTTTGGGATCCCCCCAGGATCAATCCCCGATTCTCCCAGGATTTGGGATCCGCCCTGAACCAACCCCTGATCCTCCTGGATTTGGGATCCTCCCTGGATCAGTCCCCGATCCTCCTGGGATCCTCCCTGGATCAGTCCCCGATCCTCTGGGATCTGCCCTGGATCAGTCCCCGATCCTCCTGGGATCCTCCCTGGATCAGTCCCCGATCCTCCTGGGATCCTCCCTGGATCAGTCCCCGATCCTCCTGGGATCCTCCCGGGATCAGTCCCCGATCCTCCTGGGATCCTCCCGGGATCAGTCTCTGCTTCTCCTGAGATTTGCGGGGTTTGGGATCCTCCCGGGATCCGGGATCCTCCCGGGATCAATCCCTTCTCCTCCCAGATTTGGGATCTGCCCTGAACCAATCCCTGCTCCTCCTGGGATCCTCCTGGGATCCTCCCGGATTCGGAATCCTCTCTGAATCAATCCCAGCTCCTCCTGGGATCTGCCCAGGATCAATCCCTGCTCCTCCCGGGATCTGGGATCCGCCCTGAGCCAACCCCTGCTCTTCCCGGATTTGGGATCCGCCCTGAACCAATCCCTGCTCCTCCCGGGATCCTCCTGGGATCTGCCCACGATCAACCCCTGCTCCTCCCGGGATCCTCCTGGGATCCTCCCAGATTTGGGATCCACCCTGAATCAACCCTTGATCCTCCTGGGATCCTCCCTGGATCAACCCCTGCTCCTCCCGGGATCTGGGGTTTTTGGGATCCTCCCTGAACCAACCCCTGATCCTCCTGGGATCCTCCCTGGATCTGGGATCCTCCCTGGATCAACCCCTGCTCCTCCCGGGATCTGGGGTTTTTGGGATCCCCCCTGAACCAATCCCTGATCCTCCCGGGATCCTCCCGGGATTTGGGACCCTCCCAGGATCCTCCAATATCTGGGATCCGCCCTGATCCTCCTGGGATCCTCCCATGACCTGAGATCCACCCTGGATCAATCCCCGATCCTCCCAGGAACCTCCCAGGATCGATCCCTGCTCCTCCCGGGATCTGGGGTTTTTGGGACCCTCCCGGGATCCTCCCAGATTTGGGATCCGCCCTGAACCAACCCTTGATCCTCCCGGGATCCTCTGGGATCTGCCCACGATCAATCCCTGCTCCTCCTGGGATCCTCCTGGGTTTGGGATCCCCCCTGAACCAACCCCTGATCCTCCTGGGATCCTCCCTGGATCAACCCCTGCTCCTCCCGGGACCCTCCCGGGACCCTCCCTGGATCCGGGATCCTCCCTGAACCAACCCCTGCTCCTCCCAGGATCTGGGGGTTTTGGGATCCCCCCTGAACCAATCCCTGATCCTCCCGGGACCCTCCCGGGATCTGGGATCCACCCTGGATCCTCCCTGGATCCGGGATCCGCCCTGAACCCTCCCGGGATCCGGAGTTTTTGGGATCCCCCCTGAATAAATCCCTTCTTTTCCCACTGATTCTGTTTTATTTTTTTGGGGTGTTTGGGTCATTCCCGGAGCCCTCAAATCCCGCCGGATCCTCCCCTAAAAAAAATTCCCAAAATCCCCAAAATCCCCAAAATTCCGAGGCTCTTTCCTTCCCAGATCTGATTTTATTGGGGGATCCGGGAATTCCGGGATCGCTTCCCGCTGCCCCGGGATCCCGGCGGGAATTTGGGGGGGGAACCCCGGGGGAATCCCTGGGAATTCCCGGGAATTCCCGGATGGGCTCATCCCTGCTGGGGCGGGAGGGGCTCCCCGGGACGCTCCAGGTGGATTCTGGGGCGGATTCCAGCGGGACTGGGAGGCGGAGAGGGGATTCCCGGGAATGCTGAGGGATTCCTGGGGGATTCCCGGGGGATTCCCGGGAATGCTGAGGGATTCCTCGAGAATTCCTGGGATTCCCGGGGGTGCTGAGGGATTCCCGGGGGATTCCTGGGAATGCTGAGGGATTCCCGGGGGATTCCTGGGGGATTCCCGGGAATGCTGAGGGATTCCTCGAGAATTCCTGGGAATGCTGAGGGATTCCTGGGGGATTCCCGGAAAATTCCTGGGATTCCCAGGGGTGCTGAGGGATTCCCGGGGGATTCCCGGGGGATTCCCGGGAATGCTGAGGGATTCCTCGAGAATTCCTGGGATTCCCGGGGGTGCTGAGGGATTCCCGGAAAATTCCTGGGATTCCCGGGAATGCTGAGGGATTCCCGGGGGATTCCCGGGGGATTCCTGGGATTCCCGGGGGTGCTCAGGGATTCCCGGGGGGTTCCCGGAATTCCCGGGGGTGCTGAGGGATTCTCGGGGGATTCCTGGAGAATTCCCGGGATTCCTGGGGGTGCTGAGGGATTCCCGGGGGATTCCTGGGATTCCCGGGAATGCTGAGGGATTCCCGGGGGATTCCCGGGGGATTCCTGGGATTCCCGGGGGTGCTCAGGGATTCCCGGGGGGTTCCCGGAATTCCAGAGGGTGCTGAGGGATTCCCAGGGGATTCCCAGGAATTCTGAGGGATTCCTGGAGAATTCCTGGGATTCTCGGGAACACTGAGGGATTCCCAGGATTCCCGGGGGATTCCCGGGGGTGCTGAGGGATTCCCGGAAAATTCCCGGGATTCCCGGGGGTGCTGAGGGATTCCCGGGAGATTCCCGGAATTCCTGATGGTGCTGAGGGGTTCCCAGGGGATTCCTGGAATTCCCCAGGGGTTTCCCATGGAATTCCCGAGGGATTCCCGGAATTCCCAGGGGTTTCCTGGAATTCCCAGGGGTGCTGAGGGATTCCCGGGGGTTTCCCGGAATTCCCAGGGGATTCCCAGAATTCCCAGGGGTGCTGAGGCATTCCCGGGGGTTTCCCGGAATTCCCAGGGGTTTCCTGGAATTCCCGATGTTGTTGAGGGATTCCCAGAGGATTCCCAGAATTCCCGGGGGTGCTGAGGGATTCCTGGAGAGTTCCCGTGGGATTCCCGTGATTTCCCGTGGGATTCCTGGAATTCCCAGGGGTTTCCCGGGATTCCCGTGGAATTCCCATGGAATTCCCAGATTTCCCAGAATTCCAAGGGTGCTGAGGGATTCCTGTGGGATTCCCGGAATTCCTGAGGGTGCTGAGGGGTTCCCAGGGGTGCTGAGGGATTCCCGGGGGGTTTCCCGGAATTCCCGAGGGATTCCCAGAATTCCCAAGTGTGCTGAAGGATTCTCAGGGGATTCCCGGAATTCCCAGGAGTTTCCCGGGATTTCCGTGGAATTCCCGTGGTTTTCCCATGGAATTCCTGTGGGATTCCTGGTATTCCCAGGGATTTCTGAGGGTGCTGGGGGATTCCTGGAATTCCCAGGGGATTCCCAGGGGATTCCCGTGGTTTCCCAGGGGATTCCCATAATTCCCATGGGATTCCCGCAGGATTCCCGTGCTTTCCCCCTGGAATTCCCGGGGGATTCCCGGGATTTCCCAGGGGATTCCTGGAATTCCCGTGGGATTCCCGTGAGTTTCCCCCTGGGTTTCCCATGGAATTCCCGTGGTTTCCCCGTGGTTTCCCCCTGGAATTCCCGTGGTTTCCCCCTGGAATTCCCGTGGGTTTCCCGCAGGATTCCCGTGGTTTCCCCCTGGGTTTCCCGCAGGATTCCCGTGGTTTCCCCCTGGGTTTCCCGCGGGATTCCCGTGGTTTCCCCCTGGAATTCCCGTGGGATTCCCGTGGTTTCCCCCTGGAATTCCCATGGGATTCCCGTGGTTTCCCCCTGGGTTTCCCGCGGGATTCCCATGGTTTCCCCCTGGAATTCCCGTGGGATTCCCGTGGTTTCCCCCTGGAATTCCCATGGGATTCCCGTGGTTTCCCCCTGGGTTTCCCGTGGGATTCCCATGGTTTCCCCCTGGGTTTCCCGCAGGATTCCCGGGGGATTCCCCTGAGTTTCCCCCTGGAATTCCCGCGGGATTCCCGTGGTTTCCCCCTGGGTTTCCCGTGGGATTCCCGGCATTCCGGGCTCACTTCTGGAAGTTCTGGAGCGGGTAGTGCTCCCCGTAGGTCTCCAGGTGCCGCTGCAGCTCCTCCCGCTGCCGCCGCAGCCGCGGGGGCATCTCCCGGTAAACGTCGGAGAAGAGCAGGTGGGGAGGGGGCTTCGGCTCCCGCTCCGCCTGCTCGAACGCCTCCAGCACCTGCGGGAGCGCCGGACACAATTCCCGCTTTTCCAGCCCCAAATTCCCGCTTTTCCGGCTCCAAATTCCCGCTTTTCCAGCCCCAAATTCCCGCTTTTCCAGCCCCAAATTCCCGCTTTTCCGGCCCCAAATTCCCGCTTTTCCGGCTCCAAATTCCGGCTTTTCCGGCCCCAAATTCCCGCTTTTCCAGCCCCAAATTCCCGCTTTTCCGGCTCCAAATTCCCGTTTTTCCGGCTCGAAATTCCCGCTTTTCCAGCCCCAAATTCCGGCTTTTCCAGCCCCAAATTCCGGCTTTTACAGCTCCCAATTCCCGCTTTTCCGGCCCCAAATTCCGGCTTTTCCGGCCCCAAATTCCGGCTTTTACAGCCCCAAATTCCGGCTTTTCCGGCCCCAAATTCCCGCTTTTCCAGCCCCAAATTCCCGCTTTCCGGCCCCAAATTCCCGCTTTTCCGGCCCCAAATTCCGGCTTTTCCAGCCCCAAATTCCGGCTTTTCCAGCCCCAAATTCCCGCTTTTCCGGCCCCAAATTCCGGCTTTTCCGGCCCCAAATTCCCGCTTTTCCAGCCCCAAATTCCCGCTTTTCCAGCCCCAAATTCCGGCTTTTCCAGCCCCAAATTCCCGCTTTTCCGGCCCCAAATTCCGGCTTTTCCGGCCCCAAATTCCCGCTTTTCCGGCCCCAAATTCCGGCTTTTCCAGCCCCAAATTCCGGCTTTTCCGGCCCCAAATTCCCGCTTTGCCGGCCCCAAATTCCGACTTTTCCGGCCCCAAATTCCGACTTTTCCGGCCCCAATTTCGGCTTTTCCAGCCCCAAATTCCCGCTTTTCCAGCCCCAAATTCCGGCTTTTACAGCCCCAAATTCCGGCTTTTCCGGCCCCAAATTCCCGCTTTTCCGGCCCCAAATTCTCGCTTTTCCCAGCCCAAAATTCCCGCTTTTCCAGCCCCAAATTCCCGCTTTTCCGGCCCCAAATTCCCGCTTTTCCAGCCCCAAATTCCCGCCTTTCCAGCCCCAAATTCCGGCTTTTCCGGCCCCAAATTCCCGCTTTTCCAGCCCCAAATTCCGGCTTTTCCGGCCCCAAATTCCCGCTTTTCCGGCCCCAAATTCCCGCTTTTCCAGCCACAAATTCCGGCTTTTCCGGCCCCAAATTCCCGCTTTTCCGGCTCCAAATTCCCGCTTTGCCAGCCCCAAATTCCGGCTTTTCCAGCCCCAAATTCCCGCTTTTCCGGCCCGAAATTCCCGCTTTTCCGGCCCCAAATTCCCGCTTTTCCGGCCCCAAATTCCCGCTTTGCCGGCCCCAAATTCCCGCTTTTCCGGCCCCAAATTCCCGCTTTTACAGCCCCAAATTCCGGCTTTTCCGGCCCCAAATTCCCGCTTTTCCAGCCCCAAATTCCCGCTTTGCCGGCCCCAAATTCCCGCTTTTCCGGCCTCAAATTCCGGCTTTTCCGGCCCCAAATTCCCGCTTTTCCAGCCCCAAATTCCGGCTTTTCCAGCCCCAAATTCCCGCTTTTCCAGCCCCAAATTCCCACTTTTCCAGCCCCAAATTCCGGCTTTACCGGCCCCAAATTCCCGCTTTTCTGGCCCCAAATTCCGGCCCCAAATTCCCGCTTTTCCGGCCCCAAATTCCCGCTTTTCCGGCCCCAAATTCCGGCTTTTCCAGCCCCAAATTCCCGCTTTTCCGGCCCCAAATTCCGGCTTTTCCAGCCCCAAATTCCGGCTTTTCCGGCCCCAAATTCCCGCTTTTACAGCTCCCAATTCCAGCTTTTACAACCCAAATTCCAGCCTTTTACAGCCCCCAATTCCAGCCTTTTCCAGCCCCCAATTCCGGCTTTTCCGGCCCCAAATTCCAGCCCCAATTCCCGCTTTTCCGGCTCGAAATTCTGGCTTTTTCAGCCCGAAATTCCAGCTTTTTCCAGCCCCCAATTCTGGCTTTTCCCAGCCCCAAATTCCGGCTTTTCCAGCCCAAAATTCCGGCTTTTACAACCCAAAATTCCAGCCTTTTCCAGCCCCAAATTCCAGCTTTTCCCAGCCCAAAATTCCATCTTTTCCAGCCTGAAATTCCAGCTTTTCCAGCCTGAAATTCCAGCTTTTCCAGCCTGAAATTCCAGCTTTTCCAGCCTTTTCCAGGCCCAATTCTGGCTTTTCTGGCTCCAAATTCCGCCTTTTCCAGCCCCCAATTCCGGCTTTTCCAGCCTTTTCCAGCCCAAAATTCCAGCTTTTTCAGCCCCAAATTCCAGCTTTTCCAGCCTCTTCCAGCCCCCAATTCTGCCTTTTCCAGCCCGAAATTCCCCGGGCATTTCCCACCCCAAATCCCGAATATTTCAAACCCCAAATCCCAAATATTCCAAAAACCCTGAATATTTCAAACCCCAAACCCCAAATATTTCAAACCCCAAACCCCAAATATTCCCCAGCCCAAATCCTGAATATTCCAAACCCTGAATATTTCAAACCCCAAACATTTCCCAAACCCTGAACATTTCCCACCCCAAACCCCAAATATTCCAAACCCCAAACCCCGAACAATTCCCACCCCAATCCCCGCTTTTTCCCACCCCAATTCCCGAACATTTCCCACCCCAATTCCCATTTTCCCCACCCCAATTCCCATTTGTTCTCACCCCAATTCCCATTTTTCCCACCCCAATCCCCGTTTCCCCATGCCTAATCCCCATTTTTCCCCACCCCAATTCCCGTTTTTTCCCCATGCCTAATCCCCATTTTTTCTCACCCCAAATCCCCATTTTTCCCCACCCCAATCCCCGTTTTTCCCACCCCAATCCCCATTTCCCCATCCCAATCCCCGGTTTTCATCCCCCAAATCCCATTTTTCCCCCCCAATCCCCGTTTCCCCACCCCAATCCCCGTTTCCCCACCCCAATTCCCATTTTTCCCCACCCCAATCCCCGTTTTCCCACCCCAATCCCCGTTTTCCCCACCCCAATCCCCATTTTTCCCCACCCCAATCCCCGTTTTTCCCGGAACCCCGCCGGGAGTGACCATTTTCCGGGAGCTCTTCCTCCCCACCCCAATCCCCGTTTTTCCCCCCAATCCCCGTTTCCCCACCCCAATCCCCGTTTTTCCCCATCCCAATTCCCGTTTCCCCACCCCAATCCCCGTTTTCCCCACCCCAATCCCCGTTTCCCCATCCCAATCCCCGATTTTCCCGGAGCCCCGCCAGGAGTGACCATTTTCCGGGAGCTCTTCCTCCCCACCCCAATCCCCGTTTTTCCCCACCCCAATCCCCGTTTTCCCACCCCAATTCCCGTTTTCCCCACCCCAATTCCCGAGTATTCCCCATCCCAATCCCCGTTTTCCCCACCCCAATCCCCGTTTCCCCACCCCAATCCCCGTTTTCCCCCACCCCAATCCCCGTTTCCCCACCCCAATCCCCGATTTTCCCGGAACCCCGCCGGGAGTGACCATTTTCCGGGAGCTCTTCCTCCCCACCCCAATCCCCGTTTTCCCCCCCCAGACCCCCGTTTTTCCCACCCCAATCCCCGTTTTCCCCACCCCAATCCCCGTTTCCCCCATCCCAATCCCCGTTTTCCCACCCCAATTCCCATTTTTCCCCACCCCAATCCCCGTTTTTCCCGGGAACCCCGCCGGGAGTGACCATTTTCCGGGAGCTCTTCCTCCCCACCCCAATCCCCGTTTTCCCCCCCCAATCCCCGTTTCCCCACCCCAATTCCCACTTTTTCCCCCCCAGACCCCCGTTTTTCCCCATCCCAAACCCCCGTTTTTCCCCTCCAATTCCCGTTTCCCCATCCCAATCCCCGTTTCCCCCCCCCAATCCCCATTTTTCCCATCCCAATCCCCGTTTTCCCCCCCCATCCCCGTTTTCCCCATCCCAATCCCCGTTTTCCCCACCCCAATCCCCGTTTCCCCACCCCAATCCCCGTTTTCCCCACCCCAATCCCCGTTTCCCCACCCCAATCCCCGTTTTTCCCCATCCCAATCCCCGTTTTCCCCACCCCAATCCCCGTTTCCCCACCCCAATCCCCGTTTTTCCCCATCCCAATCCCCGTTTTCCCCCATCCTAATTCCCGTTTTTACCCACCCCAATTCCCATTTTTCCCACCCTGAACATTTCCCACCCCAAACCCCAAATATTCCAAACCCCAAACCCCGAACATTTCCCACCCCAATCCCCATTTTTCCCACCCCAAACCCCCGTTTCCCCACCCCAATCCCCGTTTTTCCCCACCCCAATCCCCGTTTTTCCCCACCCCAATCCCCGTTTTCCCCCACCCCAATCCCCGTTTTTCCCGGGAACCCCGCCGGGAGTGACCATTTTCCGGGAGCTCTTCCTCCCCACCCCAATCCCCATTTTTCCCCATCCCAATCCCCGTTTTCCCCACCCCAATCCCCGTTTCCCCACCCCAATCCCCGTTTCCCCACCCCAATCCCCGTTTTTCCCGGGAACCCCGCCGGGAGTGACCATTTTCCGGGAGCTCTTCCTCCCCACCCCAATCCCCGTTTTCCCCGGGAACCCCGCCGGGAGTGACCATTTTCCGGGAGCTCTTCCTCCCCACCCCAATCCCCGTTTTTCCCCATCCCAATCCCCGTTTTCCCCCCCAATCCCCGTTTTCCCCACCCCAATCCCCGTTTTCCCCATCCCAATCCCCGTTTTTCCCGGAGCCCCGCCGGGAGTGACCATTTTCCGGGAGCTCTTCCTCCAGGCCTTCTCCTGCTCCTCGTCCCACCAGCCCCGGCGGGCCATGTAGTGCCGGAGCCGGGAGATGGGGTGGTCCTGCTTGTCCCAGTAATTCACCTCGTCCACCGAGCGGTACGCAGAGCTGTCGTCACTCGTGCTGTGGTGCCCGATCCTGCGGGGAAGCACCGGGAATGGGGAGAAATCCATGGGAAAACACCGGGAATGGGGAGGATCCGGGGGGAAAACACCGGGAATGGGGAGAAATCCGGGGGAAAAACACCGGGAATGGGGAGAAATCCATGGGAAATGGGGAAAAATCCATGGGAATGGGGAAAAATCCATGGGAAAACACCGGGAATGGGGAGGATTTGGGAGAAAAACACCGGGAATGGGGAAAAATCCATGGAAAAACACCGGGAATGGGGAAAAATCCATGGGGAAACCACCGGGAATGGGGAAAAATCCATGGGAAATGGGGAGAAATCCATGGGAATGGGGAAAAATCCATGGAAAAAACACCGGGAATGGGGAAAAATCCATGGGAAATGGGGAAAAACCACCGGGAATGGGGAGAATTTGGGGGAAAAACACCGGGAATGGGGAAAAATTCATGGGAAATGGGGAAAAAAACACCGGAAATGGGGAGAATCCAGGGGAAAAACACCAGGAATGGGGAAAAATCCATGGAAAAAACACCGGGAATGGGGAAAAATCCATGGGAAATGGGGAAAAAACACCGGGAATGGGGAGGATTTAGGGGAAAAAACACTGGGAATGGGGAAAATCTGGGGAAAAATCCATGGGAATGGGGAAAAATCCATGGAAAAAACACCGGGAATGGGGAAAAATCCATGGGAAACCACCAGGAATGGGGAGGATCCGGGGGAATAACACCGGGAATGGGGAAAAATCCATGGGAATGGGGAGGATCTGGGGGAAAATCCATGGGAATGGGGAAAAACCCATGGGAATGGGGAGGATTTGGGGAAAAAACACCGGGAATGGGGAAAAATCCATGGGAAACCACCGGGAATGGGGAGGATCCGGGGGAAAAACACCGGGAATGGGGAAAAATCCATGGGAAATGGGGAAAAAACACCGGGAATGGGGAGGATCCGGGGGGAAAACACCGGGAATGGGGAGAAATCCATGGGAAATGGGGAAAAATCCATGGGAATGGGGAAAAATCCATGGAAAAAACACCGGGAATGGGGAGGATCCGGGGAGAAAACACCGGGAATGGGGAGAAATCCATGGGAAATGGGGAAAAAACACCGGGAATGGGGAAAAATCCATGGGAAATGAGGAAAAATCCATGGGAATGGGGAGGATCTGGGGGAAAAAACAACGGGAATGGGGAAAAATCCATGGGAAAAACACCGGGAATGGGGAAAAATCCATGGGAATGGGGAAAAATCCATGGGAAAAACCACCGGGAATGGGGAAAAATCCATGGGAATGAGGAAAAATCCATGGAAAAAACACCAGGAATGGGGAAAAATCCATGGGAAATGGCGAAAAACCACCAGGAATGGGGAGGATTTGGGGGAAAAACACAGGGAATGGGGAAAAATTCATGGAAAAACACCGGGAATGGGGAAAAATCCATGGGAAATGGGGAAAAATCCATGGGAAATGGGGAAAAACACCGGGAATGGGGAGAATCCGGGGGAAAAACACCGGGAATGGGGAAAAATCCATTGAAAAAACACCGGGAATGGGGAAAAATCCATGGGAAAAACACCGGGAATGGGTAAAAATCCATGGGAAATGGGGAAAAATCCATGGGAAATGGGGAAAAACACCGGGAATGGGGAGAATCCGGGGGAAAAACACCGGGAATGGGGAAAAATCCATGGGAAAAACACCGGGAATGGGTAAAAATCCATGGGAAATGGGGAAAAATCCATGGGAAATGGGGAAAAATCCATGGGAAATGGGGAAAAATCCATGGGAAATGGGGAAAAGTGGGAGAAAAATCCACGGGAAATAGGAAAAAATCCATGGGAAATGGGGAAAAATCCATGGGAAACCTGCTGGAAATGGGGAAAACGGGAGAAAAATCCATGGGAAATAGGGAAAAATCCATGGGAAATGGGGAAAAGTGGGAGAACGGGAGAAAAATCCACAGGAAACGGGGAAAGACAGGATGGAAATCCACGGAAAATGGGGAAAGACAGGTGGGAAATCCACGGGAAATGGGGAAAAATTGGTAAAAAACCAACGAGAAACGGTGAAAAAATCCACAAGAAACGGGAATTTCTCCTGGATTCCCGCGAGGACGAGGAGAACGAGCCGGGAAAGGGGGAAAAGGGGTGGGAAAAGGAGGGGAATGGGGGATTTTGTTGGGAATTGTCACCGGTAGGTCATGGCCTCGATGAGGAAGGGCTGGTTCTCGGCCACGGCGCGGCGCCGCGCCTCCCGCGTGGCGTTGTACACGGCGAAAACGTCGTTACCGTCCACGCGGATGGACAGCAGCCCGTAACCGGGACCCCGCGCCGCTGCCGGGAGAACACCGTGGCACCCCGGGAAAAACCCTCGGGGAAGCCGTCCTGCCGCTCCCAGGGATCCCCAAAATCCCAGGGATCCCCAAAATCCCAGGGATCGCCATCCCCAAAATCCCAGGGGTTTTCCTCAAAATCTCACGGGTTTTTTCCCCAAAATCCCAGGTTTTTTCCCCAAAATCCCAGGTTTTTTCCCCAAAATCCCAGTTTTTTCCCCAAAATCCCAGTTTTTTTCCCCAAAATCCCAGGTTTTTTCCCCAAAATCCCAGTTTTTTGCCCAAAATCCCAGGTTTTTCCCCCAAATCCCAGGATTTTCCCCAAAATCCCAGGTTTTTCCCCACATTCCCGGGGTTTTTCCGGCACAGCCCACGCGGATGGACAGCAGCCCGTAACCGGGACCCCGCGCCGCTGCCGGGAGAACACCGTGGGGAAAATCCATGGGAAAAACCCTCGGGGAAGCCGTCCTGCCGCTCCCAGGGATCCCCAAAATCCCAGGGATCCCCAAAATCCCAGGTTTTTCCCCAAAATCCCAGGATTTTTCCTCAAAATCCCAGGGTTTTTCCCCAAATCCCAGGGTTTTTCTTCAAATTCCCAGGGTTTTTCCTCAAAATCCCAGGTTTTTTCCCCAAAATCCCAGGTTTTTTCCCCAAAATTCCAGGTTTTTTCCCCAGAATCCCAGGTTTCTTCCCCAAAATCCCAGGGATGTCTTTCCCTAAAATCCCAGGAATCTCCTTCCTCAAAATCCCGGGTTTTTTCCCCAAAATCCCAGGTTTTTTCCCCAAATTCCCAGGAATTTCCTTCCCCAAAATCCCAGGGTTTTTCCCCAAAATCCCAGTTTTTTCCCCCAAATTCCCAGAATTTTCCCCAAAATCCCAGGTTTTCCCCAAAACTCCCAGGTTTTTTCCCCAAATTCCCAGGTTTTTCCCCACATTCCCGGGGTTTTTCCGGCACCGTCCACGCGGATGGACAGCAGCCCGTAACCGGGACCCCGCGCCGCTGCCGGGAGAACACCGTGGGGAAAATCCATGGGAAAAACCCTCGGGGAAGCCGTCCTGCTGCTCCCAGGGATCCCCAAAATCCCAGGGATCCCCAAAATCCCAGGTTTTTTCCCCAAAATCCCAGGGTTTTTCCCCAAAATCCCAGGGATCCCCAAAATCCCAGGTTTTTCCCCAAAATCCCAGTTTTTTTCCCCAAAATCCCAGTTTTTTCCCCAAAATCCCAGGTTTTTCCCCCAAAATCCCAGTTTTTTTCCCCAAATTCCCAGGTTTATTCCCCAAAATCCCAGTTTTTTTCCCCAAAATCCCAGGTTTTTCCCCACACTCCCGGGGTTTTTCCGGCACCGTCCACGCGGATGGACAGCAGCCCGTAACCGGGACCCCGCGCCGCTGCCGGGAGAACACCGTGGGGAAAATCCATGGGAAAAACCCTCGGGATTTGGCTGATTCCCTCCCCCTGGGGCGGTGGGATCCGTCCCCAAAATCCCAGGATTTTCCCCAAAATCCCAGGGGTTTTCCCCAAAATCCCAGGTTTTTTCCCCAAAATCCCAGGTTTTTCCCCAAAATCCCAGGTTTTTTCCCCAAAATCCCAGAATTTTCCCCAAAATCCCAGGTTTTTCCCCAAAATCCCAGGGTTTTTGCCCAAAATCCTGGGTTTTTTCCTCAAAATCCCAGGTTTTTTCCGTCCCCAAAATCCCAGGTTTTTTTCCCTAAAATCCCAGTGTTTTTCCTCAAAATCCCAGGGATGTCTTTCCCTAAAATCCCAGGAATCTCCTTCCCCAAAATCCCAGGTTTTTTCCTCAAATTCCCAGGAATTTCCTTCCCCAAAATCCCAGGGTTTTTCCCCAAAATCCCAGGGATCTCTTTCCCCAAAATCCCAGGTTTTTCCCCAAAATCCCAGGTTTTTCCCCAAAATCCCAGGTTTTTTCCCCAAAATCCCAGGTTTTTCCCCAAAATCCCAGGGTTTTTCCCCAAAATCCCAGTTTTTTTCCCCAAAACTCCCAGGTTTTTTCCCCAAAATCCTAGGTTTTTCCCCAAATTCCCAGGTTTTTCCCAAAATCCCAGGGTTTTTCCCCAAAATCCCAGGAATTTCCTTCCCCAAAATCCCAGGGGTTTCCCCAAAATCCCAGTTTTTTACCCCAAAATCCCAGGGCTTTTCCTCAAAATCCCAGAGATTTCCTTCTTCAAAATCCCAGGGTTTTTCCCCCAAATCCCAGGAATCTCCTTCCCCAAAACCCCAGGTTTTTTCCCCAAAATCCCAGGTTTTTTCCCAAAAATCCTGGGAATCTCTGTCCCCAAAATCCCAGGTTCTTTCCCCAAAATCCCAGGGTTTTTTGCCCAAAATCCCAGGTTTTTCCCCAAAATCCCAGTTTTTTTCCCCAAAATCCCAGGTTTTTTCCTCAAAATCCCCCAAAATTCCAGGTTTTTTCCCCAAATTCCCAGGATTTTCCCCAAAATCCCAGGTTTTTCCCCAAAATCCCAGTTTTTTTCCCCAAAACTCCCAGGTTCTTTCCCCAAAATCCCAGGTTTTTCCCCAAAATCCCAGGTTTTTTCCCCAAAATCCCAGGGTTTTTTTCCAAAATCCCAGGGTTTTTCCCCAAAATCCCAGGTTTTTCCCCAAAATCCCAGGTTTTTCCCCAAAATCCCAGGTTTTTTCCTCAAAATCCCAGGAATCTCCTTTCCCAAAATCCCAGGTTTTTTTCCAAAATCCCATGAATCTCCTTCCTCAAAATCCCAGATTTATTGCCCAAATTCCCAGGGTTTTTCCTCAAAATCTCAGGAATCTCCTTCCCCAAAATCCCAGGTTTTTTCCCAAAAATCCTGGGAATCTCTGTCCCCCAAAATCCCAGGTTTTTTCCCCAAAATCCCAGGTTTTTCCCCAAAATCCCAGGGGTTTTCCCCAAAATCCCAGGTTTTTCCCCAAAATCCCAGGTTTTTCCCCAAAATCCCAGGTTTTTCCCCAAAATCCCAGGTTTTTCCCCACATTCCCGGGGTTTTTCCGGCACCGTCCACGCGGATGGACAGCAGCCCGTAACCGGGACCCCGCGCCGCTGCCGGGAGAACACCGTGGGGAAAATCCATGGGAAAAACCCTCGGGGAAGCCGTCCTGCTGCTCCCAGGGATCCCCAAAATCCATGGGATCCCCAAAATCCCAGGGATCCCCAAAATCCCAGGTTTTTCCCCAAAATCCCAGGATTTTTCCTCAAAATCTCACGTTTTTTTTCCCCAAAATTAAAGGTTTTTTTCCCTAAAATCCCAGTGTTTTTCCTCAAAATCCCAGGGATGTCTTTCCCTAAAATCCCAGGAATCTCCTTCCCCAAAATCCCAGGGTTTTTCCCCAAAATTCCATTTTTTTTCCTCAAAATCCCAGGTTTTTTTCCTCAAAATCCCAGGAATCTCCTTCCCCAAAATCCCAGGTTTTTTTCCAAAATCCCATGAATCTCCTTCCTCAAAATCCCAGATTTATTGCCCAAATTCCCAGGGTTTTTCCTCAAAATCTCAGGGATCTCCTTCCCCAAAATCCCAGGTTTTTTCCCCAAAATCCCAGTTTTTTTCCCAAAATCCCAGGGTTTTTCCCCAAAATCCCAGGTTTTTCCCCCAAAATCCCAGGTTTTTTCCCCAAAATCCCAGGTTTTTCCCCAAAATCCCAGGATTTTCCCCAAAATCCCAGGTTTTTTCCCCAAAATCCCAGGTTTTTCCCCACATTCCCGGGGTTTTTCCGGCACCGTCCACGCGGATGGACAGCAGCCCGTAACCGGGACCCCGCGCCGCGGCCGCGAAAACACCGTGGGACCCCGGGAAAAACCCTCGGGGAAGCCGTCCTGCTGCTCCCAGGGATCCCCAAAATCCCAGGGATCCCCAAAATCCCAGGGATCCCCAAAATCCCAGGGTTTTTTCCCCAAAATCCCAGGGTTTTTCCTCAAAATCTCACGGTTTTTTTCCCCAGAATCCCAGGATTTTTCCTCAAAATCTCACGGTTTTTTCCCCAAAATTCCAGGTTTTTTTCCCTAAAATCACAGGGTTTTTCCTCAAAATTCCAGGTTTTTTTCCCTAAAATCCCAGTGTTTTTCCCAAAATCCCAGGGATGTCTTTCCCTAAAATCCCACGAATCTCCTTCCCCAAATTCCCAGGTTTTTTCCCCAAATTCCCAGGGTTTTTCCTCAAATTCCCAGGAATCTCCTTCCCCAAAATTCCAGGGTTTTCCCCCAAAATCCCAGGTTTTTTCCCCCAAAATCCCAGGTTTTTTCCCCAAAATCCCAGGTTTTTCCCCAAAATCCCAGGGTTTTTCCCCAAAATCCCAGTTTTTTTCCCCAAAATCTCAGGTTTTTTCCCCAAAATCCCAGGTTTTTCCCCAAAATCCCAGGGCTTTTCCCCCAAATCCCAGGGTTTTTCCCCAAAATCCCAGGTTTTTTCCCCAAAATCCCAGGGTTTTTCCCCAAAATCCCAGGGTTTTTCCCCAAAATCCCAGGTTTTTCCCCAAATTCCCAGGTTTTTCCCCACATTCCCGGGGTTTTTCCGGCACCGTCCACGCGGATGGACAGCAGCCCGTAACCGGGACCCCGCGCCGCTGCCGGGAGAACACCGTGGGACCCCCTAAAATCCCCCTAAACCCCCCCTAAACCCCCCCGAACCCCCCAAAACTCCCCCTAAACCCCCCCAAAACACCCCCAGACCCCCACCCAAACCCCCCTGAACTCCCCCAAACTCCCCGGAATTCCCCCTAAACCCCCCCAGACCCCCCAGACCCCCACCCAGACCCCCCAAAACTCCCCCTAAACCCCTCAAAACTCCCCTAAACACCACGAAATTCCCCCCAAATTCCCCATAACTCCCCCCAAACCCCCCAGACCCCAAATAAACCCCACCCAGACCCCCCCAAACTCCCCCAGACCCCCACCCAGATCCCCACCCAGACCCCCAATAAACCCCCCCAGACCCCCAATAAACCCCCCAGACCCCCCCAGACCCCCCCAGCCCCCCAAGCCCCCAGACCCCCAATAAACCCCCCCAGAACCCCCCCAAACCCCCCCAGCCCCCCAAGCCCCCTGACCGATGCCGTCCCCCCGGTACTGCTCGGAGGTGGGGGTGGAGATGGCGTAGCCTAAACCCCCCAAACCCCCCCAGACCCCCAATAAACCCCCCAATAAACCCCCCCAGACCCCCAATAAACCCCCCCAGACCCCCCCAATAAACCCCCCCAGACCCCCAATAAACCCCCCCAGACCCCCCCAATAAACCCCCCCAGACCCCCAATAAACCCCCCAGACCCCCAATAAACCCCCCCAGACCCCCCAATAAACCCCCCCAGACCCCCCAGCCCCCCAAGCCCCCCAAGCCCCCTGACCGATGCCGTCCCCCCGGTACTGCTCGGAGGTGGGGGTGGAGATGGCGTAGCCTAAACCCCCCAAACCCCCCCATAACCCCCAATAAACCCCCCAATAAACCCCCCCAGACCCCCCAATAAACCCCCCCAGACCCCCAATAAACCCCCCCAGACCCCCACCCAAACCCCCCCAGACCCCCCCAGACCCCCGAGACCCCTGACCGATGCTGTCCCCCCGGTACTGCTCGGAGGTGGGGGTGGAGATGGCGTAGCCTAAACCCCCCAAACACCCCCAGACCCCCAATAAACCCCCCAATAAACCCCCCCAGACCCCCAATAAACCCCCCCAGACCCCCCCAAACCCCCCCAGCCCCCCGGAGCCCTGACCGATGCCGTCCCCCCGGTACTGCTCGGAGGTGGGGGTGGAGATGGCGTAGCCTAAACCCCCCAAACCCCCCCATAACCCCCACCCAGACCCCCAATAAACCCCCCCAGACCCCCAATAAACCCCCCCAGACCCCCCAGACCCCCACCCCAGCCCCCCAAGCCCCCTGACCGATGCCGTCCCCCCGGTACTGCTCGGAGGTGGGGTTGGAGATGGCGTAGCCTAAACCCCCCAAACCCCCCCAGACCCCCAATAAACCCCCCAATAAACCCCCCCAGACCCCCAATAAACCCCCCCAGACCCCCCCAATAAACCCCCCAATAAACCCCCCCAGACCCCCAATAAATCCCCCCAGACCCCCCCAAACCCCCCCAGCCCCCTGGAGCCCTGACCGATGCCGTCCCCCCGGTACTGCTCGGAGGTGGGGTTGGAGATGGCGTAGCCTAAACCCCCCAAACCCCCCCAGACCCCCAATAAACCCCCCAATAAACCCCCCCAGACCCCCAATAAACCCCCCCAGACCCCCAATAAACCCCCCAATAAACCCCCCAATAAACCCCCCCAGACCCCCCGGACCCCCCCAGCCCCCCGGAGCCCTGACCGATGCCGTCCCCCCGGTACTGCTCGGAGGTGGGGGTGGAGATGGCGTAGCCTAAACCCCCCCAAACCCCCCCAGACCCCCAATAAACCCCCCAATAAACCCCCCCAGACCCCCCAATAAACCCCCCCAGACCCCCCCAAACACCCCCAGACCCCCAATAAACCCCCCAATAAACCCCCCCAGACCCCCAATAAACCCCCCCAGACCCCCAATAAACCCCACCCAGACCCCCACCCAAACCCCCCCAGACCCCAAATAAACCCCCCAATAAACCCCCCCAAACCCCCCCAGCCCCCCGAGACCCCTGACCGATGCCGTCCCCCCGGTACTGCTCGGAGGTGGGGGTGGAGATGGCGTAGCCTAAACCCCCCCAACCCCCCCAGACCCCCAATAAACCCCCCAATAAACCCCCCCAGACCCCCAATAAACCCCCCCAGACCCCCCAATAAACCCCCCCAGACCCCCCAGACCCCCACCCCAGCCCCCCAAGCCCCCTGACCGATGCCGTCCCCCCGGTACTGCTCGGAGGTGGGGGTGGAGATGGCGTAGCCTAAACCCCCCAAACCCCCCCAGACCCCCAATAAACCCCCCAATAAACCCCCCCAGACCCCCAATAAACCCCCCCAGACCCCCCCAGCCCCCCGGAGCCCTGACCAATGCCGTCCCCCCGGTACTGCTCGGAGGTGGGGGTGGAGATGGCGTAGCCGTTGTTGCGGCAGAAGAAAACGATCGGGCACTCGAGGGTGGCGGCGAAGTTGAAGCCGGCGTGGGCGTCGCCCTCGCTCGCAGCCCCCTCCCCGAAATAGCAGACCACCGCCCGGCTGGCGTCGGCGCGCTTGATGGCGTAGGCCGCGCCCACCGCTGCGGGGGGGAATAAAAAGGGCGGGAAAAAAAGGGCGGGAAAATGAATGGCGGGAAATTGAATGGCGGGAAAATAAATGGCGGGGAAATAAATGGCAGGGAAAAAACGGCGGGAAAATAAATGGCGGGAAAATGAAAGGCGGGGAAATGAAAAGGTGAGAAAATAAAAGGCGGGAAATAAAAAGGGGAGGAAAAAAAGGGCGGGAAAATGAATGGCGGGAAAATAAATGGCGGGAAAATGAATGGCGGGGAAATAAATGGCGGGGAAATAAATGGCGGGGAAATGAATGGCGGGGAAAAAACGGCGGGGAAATAAACGGCGGGGAAATGAATGGCGGGAAAATAAATGGCGGGAAAATGAATGGCGGGGAAAAAACGGCGGGGAAATGAATGGCGGGAAAATAAATGGCGGGAAAATGAATGGCAGGGAAATAAATGGCGGGAAAATGAATGGCAGGGAAATAAATGGCGGGGAAAAAACGGCGGGAAAATGAATGGCGGGAAAATAAATGGCGGGAAAATGAAAGGCGGGGAAAAAACGGCGGGAAAATGAAAGGCGGGGAAATGAAAAGGTGAGAAAATAAAAGGCAGGAAGTAAAAAGGGCGGGAAAAAAAGGGCGGGAAAATGAATGGCGGGAAATTAAAGGTGGAGAAATAATAAAAGGCAGGGAAATAAAAGGGTGAGAAAAAAAAGAGCGGGAAAATAAAAAGGCGGGAAAATAATAAAAGGCAGGGAAGTAAAAGGGCGGGGAAATAGAAGGCGGGAAAATAAAAGGGCGGGAAAATGAATGGCGGGAAAAAAATGCTGGGAAAATGAAAAGGTGAGCAAATAAAAAGGCGGGAAAATAAAAAGGTGGGGAAATGAAAGGGCGGGAAATGAAAATGGCGGGAAAATAAAAAGGTGAGAAAATAAAAGGCGGGAAAATAAAAAAATATAAATAAAAAAAAATTAAAAAGATGAGAAAATAAAAGGCGGGAAATAAAAAGGGCGGGGAAATAAAAGAGCAGGGAAATAAAGGGCAGGGAAATAAAAGGTGGGAAAATAAAAAGGCGGGAAAATAAAAAGGCGGGAAAACAACAGGCGGGGAAATAAAAGGCAGGGAAAAAACGGTGGGAAAATAAAAGGCGGGAAATGAAAAGGGCGGGGAAATAACTGGGCAGGAAAACAAAAGGCGGGGAAATAAAAAGCGGGAAAATAAAAGGCGGGAAAATAAAAGGGTGGGAAAATGAAAGGGCGGGAAAATAAAAAGGCAGGAAAATAAAAGGAGGGGAATGAAAAATCGGGAAAAAAGGCGGGAAAGAAAGGTGGGAATTTGGGGAGGGGTGGGGGAGGATGCGAGGGGGAAGGGGGAAGGGGGAGGGGGAGGGGGAGGCTGGAGGGAGGGGAGGGGGAGTTTCGGGATGGGATGGGGACAGGGATGGGGACACGGGGACAGGACAGGGGGACACAGGGACAGGGATGGGGACACAGGGACAGGGATGGGGACACGGGGACAGGACAGGGGGACACAGGGACAGGGACAGGGGGACACAGGGACAGGGATGGGGACACGGGGACAGGGATGGGGACAGGGGGACAGGAAGACAGGGACAGGGGGACAGGGATGGGGACAGGGGGACAGGGATGGGGACAGGGACAGGAGGACAGGGACAGGACACGAAACAAAGACAGGGGGACACAGAGCAGGGACAGGGGGACAGGAGGACAGAGGTACAGGGACAGGAGGACAGGGGGACAGGGGGACAGGAGGACAATGGGACAGGGATAGGACAGGAGGACGGGGGGACAGAGAGACAGGAGGACAGGAGGACAGGGACAGGGGGACAGGGACAGGAGGACAGGAGGACAGGGGGACAGGACAGGGACAGGAGGACAGGAGGACAGGAAGACAAGGGGACAGGGATAGGACATGAGGACAGGGGGACAGGGGGACAGGGACAGGAGGACAGGGACAGGAGGATAAGGGGACAGGGGCAGGACATGAGGACAGGGGGACAGGGACAGGGAAACAGGGGGACAGGGACAGGAAGACAAGGGGACAGGGGGACAGGGGGAGAGGGACAGGGATAGGACATGAGGACAGGGGGACAGGGACAGGGGGACAGGGACAGAGGGACATGAGGACAGCGGGACAGGGACAGCGCTCCAGGCAGCACCACGGGGTCCCTGGAGCGGGTGACACCTGCAGCAGGTGTCCGCGGGCCCGGGGGCGTCACCTTGCGGGATCTGCGTGGCCAGCGGGGACGAGATGGTGACAAAGTGACGCTCGGGACAGCCGTAGTGCACCGGCATCTGCCGGCCCTTGCCGGGGTCGCTGGCGTTGCCGTAGCACTGCGCCATGAACAGCTCCAGGGGGTAACCCCGGTACAGCAGCACACCTGGGGACAGGGGGACACACCTGGGTCACACCTGTCACACCTGGGGACAGGGGGACACAGCTGGGTCATACCTGGGGACACACCTGGGGACACACCTGGGGACACCTGGGGACAGGGGGGACACAGCTGGGTCACACCTGTCACACCTGGGGACAGGGGGGACACACCTGGGGACAGGGGGGACACACCTGGGTCACACCTGGGGACACCTGGGGACAGGGGGGACACACCTGGGGACAGGGGGGACACACCTGGGTCACACCTGGGGACACCTGGGGACAGGGGGGACACAGCTGGGTCACACCTGTCACACCTGGGAAACACCTGTCACACCTGGGGACAGGGGGGACACACCTGGGTCACACCTGTCACACCTGGGAAACACCTGGGGACACCTCTCACACCTGTGCACAGGGCAGGGACACACCTGGGTCACACCTGAGTCACACCTGGGTCACACCTGTCACACCTGCTCACAGGGCGGGGACACACCTGGGTCACACCGGGGGACACCTGTCACACCTGAGAAACACCTGGGAACACCTGTCACACCTGGGTCACACCTGGGTCACACCTGGGGACACCTGTCACACCTGGGAAACACCTGGGAACACCTGTCACACCTGCGCACAGGGCAGGGACACACCTGGGTCACACCTGTCACACCTGGGTCACACCTGTCACACCTGTGGACAGGGAGGGGACACACCTGGGTCACACCTGGGGACACCTGTCACACCTGGGGACACCTGTCACACCTGGGAAACACCTGGGAACACACCTGGGTCACACCTGTCACACCTGGGTCACACCTGTCACACCTGGGGACAGGGTGGAGACACACCTGTCACACCTGTCACACCTGGGGACACCTGGGTGTCACCTGGGTGTCACCTGTCACACCTGCGGACACACAAGGGGACACACCTGTCACACCTGGGTCACACCTGGGTCACACCTGGGTGTCACCTATGTGTCACCTGTCACATCTGGGGACACAGGTGGGGACACCTGTCACGGGTGTCACCTGTCACAGCTGGGGACACGGGCGGGGGCACACCTGTCACATCTGTTTAACATCTGTCATACCTGGGGACACAGGTGGGGACACACCTGTCACACATGGGTCACACCTGAGTCACACCTGGGTCACACCTGTCACACCTGGGGACATGGGTGGGGACACACCTGTCACACATGGGTCACACCTGAGTCACACCTGGGTCACACCTGTCACAGCTGGGGACACAGGTGGGGACACACCTGTCACATCTGTTTAACACCTGTCACACCTGGGTCACACCTGTCACACCTGGGTCACACCTGTCACAGCTGTGCACAGGGCGGGGACACACCTGAGTCACACCTGGGTCACACCTGTCACAGCTGGGGACACGGGCGGGGACACACCTGTCACACCTGGGTCATGCCTGGGTCACATCAGGGTCACACCTGTCCCCTCACCTGTCCCTACCTGTCCTCACCTGTTACACCTGTCACACCTGTGTCACACCTGTGTCACACCTGTGTCACACCTCTCCCCTCACCTGTCCCATCTGTCTCACCTGTCCCACCTGTCCCCTCACCTGTCCCACCTGTCCCACCTGTCCCCTCACCTGTCCCACCTGTCCCCACCTGTCCTCACCTGTCCTCACCTGTCCCACCTGTCCTCACCTGTCCCACCTGTCCCCACCTGTCCTCACCTGTCCCACCTGTCCCCACCTGTCCTCACCTGTCCCCACCTGTCCTCACCTGTCCCACCTGTCCCCACCTGTCCCCACCTGTCCTCACCTGTCCCCACCTGTCCCACCTGTCCTCACCTGTCCCCACCTGTCCTCACCTGTCCTCACCTGTCCTCACCTGTCCCACCTGTCCCCACCTGTCCTCACCTGTCCCCTCACCTGTCCTCACCTGTCCCACCTGTCCTCACCTGTCCTCACCTGTCCCACCTGTCCTCACCTGTCCCCACCTGTCCCCTCACCTGTCCCCTCACCTGTCCCACCTGTCCCCACCTGTCCTCACCTGTCCTCACCTGTCCCCACCTGTCTCCCCACCTGTCCTCACCTGTCCCCACCTGTCCCCTCACCTGTCCCCTCACCTGTCCCCACCTGTCCTCACCTGTCCCACCTGTCCTCACCTGTCCCCACCTCTCCCACCTGTCCCCACCTGTCCTCACCTGTCCTCACCTGTCCTCACCTGTCCCCACCTGTCCCCTCACCTGTCCCCTCACCTGTCCCCACCTGTCCCACCTGTCCCACCTGTCCTCACCTGTCCCCACCTCTCCCACCTGTCCCCACCTGTCCTCACCTGTCCTCACCTGTCCTCACCTGTCCCACCTGTCCTCACCTGTCCCACCTGTCCCCTCACCTGTCCTCACCTGTCCCCACCTGTCCCCACCTGTCCCCACCTGTCCTCACCTGTCCCCACCTGTCCTCACCTGTCCTCACCTGTCCCCACCTCTCCCACCTGTCCCCACCTGTCCCCTCACCTGTCCTCACCTGTCCTCACCTGTCCCCACCTCTCCCACCTGTCCCCACCTGTCCTCACCTGTCCTCACCTGTCCTCACCTGTCCCCTCACCTGTCCTCACCTGTCCTCACCTGTCCCCACCTCTCCCACCTGTCCCCACCTGTCCCTTCACCTGTCCCACCTGTCCCCACCTGTCCTCACCTGTCCCACCTGTCCCCACCTGTCCTCACCTGTCCCCACCTGTCCCACCTGTCCCACCTGTCCTCACCTGTCCCACCTGTCCTCACCTGTCCCACCTGTCCCCACCTGTCCCCTCACCTGTCCCACCTGTCCCACCTGTCCTCACCTGTCCTCACCTGTCCCACCTGTCCTCACCTGTCCCACCTGTCCCCACCTGTCCCCTCACCTGTCCCACCTGTCTCCCCACCTGTCCCACCTGTCCTCACCTGTCCCACCTGTCCCCACCTGTCCTCACCTGTCCCCACCTGTCCCACCTGTCCTCACCTGTCCCCACCTGTCCTCACCTGTCCCACCTGTCTCCCCACCTGTCCCACCTGTCCTCACCTGTCCCCTCACCTGTCCTCACCTGTCCCACCTGTCCCCACCTGTCCTCACCTGTCCTCACCTGTCCCACCTGTCCCCACCTGTCCTCACCTGTCCCCACCTGTCCTCACCTGTCCTCACCTGTCCCACCTGTCCTCACCTGTCCCACCTGTCCCACCTGTCCTCACCTGCCTCCCGGTACTGCCCAAAGACGAGGTCGGAGGCGTCGAGCGCGGCGGCGCTGCCCACGTGCGTCCCCTCCTCGCCGTAGTTGGTCATGTAGAACGAGATCCGGCCCTGGGGGAACACACACCTGAGGCTGACAGGTGAGACCCCCAGGTGTGACCCTCCCCCCCAGGTGTGACCCTCCCCCCCAGGCGTGACCCTCTCCCCCAGGTGTGACCCTCCCCAGGTGTGACCCTCCCCCCCACATGTGACCCCCCCCCCAGGTGTGACCCCCCACGTGCGTCCCCTCCTCGCCGTAGTTGGTCATGTAGAACGAGATCCGGCCCTGTGACAGTGACACACCTGAGACCGACAGGTGAGACCCCCAGGCGTGACCCTCCCCAGGTGTGACCCTCCCCAGGTGTGACCCCCCACCCAGATGAGACCCCCCCCCAGGTGTGACCCCCCACGTGCGTCCCCTCCTCGCCGTAGTTGGTCATGTAGAACGAGATCCGGCCCTGTGACAGTGACACACCTGACCTGACAGGTGAGACCCTCCCCTCCAGGTGAGACCCCCCAGGTGTGAGATCCCCACAGGTGAGACCCCCCAGGTGACCCCACAGGTGAGACCCCCCCAGGTGACCCCACAGGTGAGACCCCCACAGGTGAGACCCCCACAGGTGAGACCCCCACCCCCGGTGAGACCACCCAGGTGACCCCACAGGTGAGACCCTCCCCCAGGTGAGACCCCCACAGGTGAGACCCCCACCCCCGGTGAGACCACCCAGGTGACCCCACAGGTGAGACCCTCCCCCAGGTGAGACCCCCACAGGTGAGACCCCCACCCCAGGTGAGACCCCTCCAGGTGAGCCCCAGGTGTGCCCAGGTGACCCCCAGGTGTCCCAGGTGAGCCCCAGGTGTCCCCCAGGTGTTCCCAGGTGTTCCCCAGGTGTCCCCAGCTGTCCCCCAGGTGTACCCCAGATGAGCCCCTCCTCCCCAGGTGTCCCCAGGTGTCCCCCGGCCGTACCTGGCGCTGGGATTCGTACAGGATCCTGTCCATGGTGTTGAGCAGCGTCATCGTCTTGTAGAGCTTCAGCACCTGCTCCTTGGGCAGCTGTGGGGACAGGGACACACCTGGGTCACCTGGGCAGGTGGGACACACCTGGGGACACACCTGGGGTCACCTGGGGACACCTGGGACACACCTGGGGTCACCTGGGACACACCTGGGGTCACCTTGGCACACCTGGGAGACACCTGGGGTCACCTGGGGACACCTGGGACACACCTGGGGTCACCTGGGGACACCTGGGAGACACCAGATGTCCCAGATGCGTCCCCTGCCCGCTCACCTGTCCCAGGTGTGTCCCAGGTGTGTCCCTTGTCCTGTGTCCCCTGCCCTAGGTGTGTCTGCTGTCCCACTCATCTGTCCCAGGTGCATCCCCAGGTGTGTCCAGGTGTCCCCAGCTGTGTCCCCCCCCGTGCTCACCTGTCCCCAGGTGTGTCCCCAGGTGTGTCTCCTGTCCCCAGGTGTGTCACCTGTCCCACACTCACCTGTGGGTCCTCGCTGGCTCTCAGGACGTGTCCCTGCCGGTCCATCACCCGGTACACCGGGATCCCGGCCAGCACCTGCCTGTCCCAGCTGTCCCCAGGTGTGTCCCAGGTGTGTCCCAGGTGTGTCCCCAGGTGTGTCCCAGGTGTCCCCAGGTGTGTCACCTGTCCCCTGCTCACCTGAGGATCCTCGCTGGCTCTCAGGACGTGTCCCTGCCGGTCCATCACCCGGTACACCGGGATCCCGGCCAGCACCTGTGGCTGGATGAACTCGAGGCGCTCGGCGAACTCGGCCGAGGCTCCCGGGAACTGCGGCCGCTCCTCGGGGGATTCCTGACGGGACAGCGGGACAGCGGGACAGATGGGACACCGGGACAGACGGGACACCGGGACAGCGGGACAGCAGGACAGCAGGATTGGGGACAGTGGGACACCGGGACAGCGGGAGTGGGGACAGTGGGACACCGGGACAGTGGGACACCGGGACAGATGGGACAGCGGGACAGTGGGACACCGGGACAGATG
This sequence comes from Cyanistes caeruleus, assembly GCF_971803275.1. Lineage (NCBI taxonomy): Eukaryota > Metazoa > Chordata > Aves > Passeriformes > Paridae > Cyanistes > Cyanistes caeruleus. The sequence goes on from NC_141739.1 coordinate 1,401,621, forward strand.
GGACAGCAGGACAGTGGGACACCAGGACAGCGGGACAGTGGGACAGTGGGACACCGGGACAGATGGGACAGCAGGACAGTGGGACACCAGGACAGTGGGACACCGGGACAGCGGGATTGGAGACAGTGGGACACCGGGACAGTGGGACACCGGGACAGTGGGACAGCGGGACAGACGGGACAGCGGGGATGGGACAGTGGGACAGCGGGATTGGGGACAGTGGGACAGACAGGAATGGGACACCAGGACACCGGGACAGCGGGACAGCGGGGGTGGGGACAGTGGGACACCGGGACAGACGGGTCACGGGGACTGGGGACACCTGGACAGTGGGACACCGGGACAGCGGGAGTGGGGACAGCGGGACACCGGGATTGGGGACACCGGGATTGGGGACACCGGGACACCAGGACAGCCGGACACAGGGACAGCCGGACACCGGGGTTGGGACATCGGGGTCGGGGACACCAGGACAGCGGGACACCGGAACAGCGGGATTGGGACATCGGGACAGTGGGACACGGGGACAGAGGAACTGGGGACAGAGGGACACCGGGACTGGGGACACTGGGACAGAGGGATTGGGGACACCGGGACTGGGGACACCGGGACACCGGGACTGGGGACACCGGGACTGGGACACTGGGGACACCGGGACTGGGGACACCGGGACACCGGGACTGGGGACACTGGGACAGAGGGATTGGGGACACCGGGACTGGGACACTGGGGACACCGGGACTGGGGACACTGGGACTGGGACACTGGGGACACCGGGACTGGGACACCGGGATTGGGGACACCGGGATCGGGACACCGGGACAGCGGGAGGGGCCATCGGGAGCGGGACACGGGGACACCGGGAGGTGACCCGGTAAAACCGGGGCCACGGCGCGGCGGGGACAGGGGGCGGGACAGAACGGGCTGAGGGGACACGGGAAGGGCGGGACAGGGGACAGGGGGCAGGGGACAGGACACGGTCCCCGCCCGGTGCCCGTGTTCCACTCACGGCCGTGCTCAGGAGCCGCCGCGGGACGAGCCCCGGGAGCCGCCGCCACCGCAGCGCCCGCAGCGCCGCCATCTTCGCCAGGGGGGCGTGGCCCAACAGCGGCGCGAGCGCTGATTGGCTGCGCGGGGGGGCGGTGGCGCGGTGGCGGGACCCGATTGGCCGGGAGGGGGCGCGCGCGCGGCGGCGCCGTAACGAGCGGCGAGGCCACGCCCACGCCGAGCCATATATGGAGCGTGCGCTGCTAGCCCCGCCCATCCTGACCATATAAGGGAGTCCCCCCTTGCCACGCCCCCCGCTGACCATATAAGGGAGGTCGCTGTGCTGGCCACGCCCCTTGAGTGACATCGGGGGGAGGGGGTTCCCCCAAATCCCCCCCGCACCCCCCACGGGGACCCCAAAACCCCCCCGCGCCCCCCCACTCACCACGGGGACCCCAAAACCCCCCGGCGCCCCCCCACTCACCACGGAGACCCCCAAAACCCCCCCGCGCCCCCCACTCACCACGGGGACCCCCAAATCCCCCCCGCACCCCCCACGGAGACCCCAAAACCCCCGGCGCCCCCCCACTCACCATGGGGACCCCCAAGCCCCCCCGCGAACCCCCCGCGCCCCCCCACCCCCCACGGGGACCCCCAAACCCCCCCGATGCCCTTCCCCCCCCAACCCCCCCCCCCAACACCACAGGGACCCCAAAAATCCCCCCCCCCTCAAAACCCCCCCGCAACCCCACGGGGACCCCAAACCCCCCCCCTCCCCCCCCGATCCCCCCCCACCACGGGGACCCCAAACGCCCCCCCACCAAAACCCCCCCGCACCCCCCACGGGGTCCCCAAACCCCCCCCCCTCCCCCCCCCTTCCCATGGGGACCCCAAAACCCCCCCCTCCCCCCCCCCTTCCCACGGGGTCCCCAAACCCCCCCGCCCCCCCGCACACACACAGGGGTGGGGGTCCCTATGTTTATTTTGGGGGGGGTCGGGTCGGGGGGGACAGATCGGGGCAGGAATAACTTAAAAATGGGGAGGGGTCGCGGCGGGGGGGCTGGGGGGGGCCCAGGGCCGTATTTACAGACTGTACAAGGTGGGGGGAGGGGCACGCGGGGACCCCCGGAGGGGGCGGGGCGGGGGAGGGGGGGTCCCCAAAATCTTGGCACCGAAATCCTGGAGCCGCCGGAGACCCCCCCCCCAAAAAAATCGCCCCGGGGTCCCCACGGGGGGGTCCCGGTTCCGCTGGTCCCAAATTGAGGGGGGGTCCCGGGGTGGCCGAACCCTTGGGGGGCTCCGGGGAGGTCCCGGGGGGGCTCCGGAGGGGGGTCCCGGGGGGGTCCCCGGTTCTGCCGGAGGTGTTGAGTGGGGTCCCCCCTCCCCCCGGGAAGGTTCTGGGGGTCCCGGGGGGCGTTCCCGGGGGTCCCGATTCGGTTCTGGGGGTCCCGGGGGTCCCGATTCGGTTCTGGGGGTCCCGGGGGGCGTTCCCGGGGGTCCCGATCCAGTTCTGGGGGTCCCGGGGGGGTTTCCCGGGGGTCCCGATCCGGTTCTGGGGGTCCCGGGGGGCGTTCCCGGGGGTCCAGATCCGGTTCTGGGGGTCCCGGGGGGGTTTCCCGGGAACTGCGGCCGTGATGGTTCTGATCCGGTTCTGGGGGTCCCAGTGCGGTTCTGGTCCGGTTCTGGGGGTCCCAGTGCGGTTCTGGTCCGGTTCTGGGGGTCCCAGTGCGGTTCTGGTCCGGTTCTGGGGGTCCCAGTGCGGTTCTGGAGTTCCCGGTGCAGTTCCGGGGGTCCCGGTCCGGTTCCGGGGGTCTCGGTTCAGTTCCGGGGGGGGTCCCGGTCCAGTTCCGGGGGTCCCGGTCCAGCTCTGGGGGTCTCGGTTCGGTTCCGGGGGGGATCCTGATCCAGTTCCGGGGTCCCGGTGCAGTTCCGGGGGTCCCGGTGCAGTTCCGGGGGTCCCGGTTCGGTGCCGGGGGGGTTCCCGGTGCAGTTCTGGAGGTCCCGGTGCAGTTCCGGGGGGGGTCCCGGTTCGGTGCCGGGGGGGTCCCGGTTCGGTGCCGGGGGGGTCCCGGTTCGGTTCCGAGTGTCCGGGGGGTCCCGGGGGGGTCCCGGGGGGTCCCGGGGGGGTCCCGGGGGGGGTCCCGGGGGTCCCTACAGCCGCAGCCGGGCGTTCCCGGTGGTCCCGGTGCCTCCCCCCCCGCGCGGGGCCAGCAGCGGGGGGGGGGGGGGAGGGGCGGCCCGGGGGGTCCGGGGGGGTCCCGGGGAGGGGGGGGAGGGGCGGGGGGAGCCCCCCCGTCACAGCCCCCCCCCCTCGGAGCAGCCGGGGGGCGGCTTCCGCTTGATCCCCAGGTAGATGGCAACTGGGGGGAGGGGACAGGTGGGTCTGGGGTCCCCCGGGGGGGTCCCCGGGCCCGGGGGGGGAGGGGGGAGGGGGGGAGGGGGCGGTACCCACCTTGTGAGCGCAGGTCCCCCGATTCCCGCAGGTTCGTCTGCGACCCTGGGGGGCAGCGGGGGGGTCAGCGGGGGGAGATACACCCCAAAATCCAGCCCAAATCACCCCAAAATCACCCCAAAATTCACCCCAAAATCCAGCCCAAATCACCCCAAAATCCACACAAAATCACCCCAAAATTCACCCCAAAATCCAGCCCAAATCACCCCAAAATCCAGCCAAAATCACCGCAAAATCCAGCCAAAATCACCCCAAAATTCACCCAAAATTCACCCCAAAATCCAGCCCAAATCACCCCAAAATCCAGCCAAAATCACCGCAAAATCCCCACAAAATCACCCCAAAATTCACCCCAAATTCACCCAAATTCACCCAAAATCACCCCAAAATCCAGCCAAAATCACCCCAAAATCCACCCAAAATTCACCCCAAAATTCACCCCAAGATCCAGCCAAAATCACCCCAAAATCCAGCCAAAATCACCCCAAAATCCACACAAAATCACCCCAAAATCCACACAAAATCACCCCAAAATCCAGCCAAAATCACCCCAAAATTCACCCAAAATCACCCCAAAATCCACACAAAATCACCCCAAGTCCAGCCAAAATCAACCCAGAATCCACCTGAAATTTAACCCAAATCCACCCAAAATCCCACCCAAAATTTACCCCAAATCCAACCGAAATCCCCCAAAATCCCCCAAAATCAACCCAAATTCCCCAAAATCCCCCAAAATCCATCCAAAATGCCCCAAAATCCCCAAAAATCCCCCCAAATCAACCCAAATTCCCTCCAAAATCCCCCAAAATCCCCCCAAATCCCCCCAAAATCCCCCCAAATCCCCCCAAAATCCCCCCAAATCCCCCCAAAATCTCCCCGAATTCCCCCAAAATCCCCCCAAATCCCCCCAAAATCTCCCCGAATTCCCCCTGTCAGCAGCAAAGGCTGAAGGACAGAAGGGACAGAAGGGACAGAGAAACGGGGGTGGCACTGGGACAGGTGACACAGGTGACACAGGTGACACAGGTGACACAGGTGACACTGGGACAGGTGACACTGGTGACACAGGTGACACCGGTGACACCGGTGACACCGGGACAGGTGACACTGGGACAGGTGACACTGGGACAGGTGACACAGGTGACACCGGGACAGGTGACACCGGGACAGGTGACACAGGTGACACAGGTGACACCGGGACAGGTGACACTGGGACAGGTGACACAGGTGACACCGGGACAGGTGACACTGGGACAGGTGACACTGGGACAGGTGACACAGGTGACACCGGGACAGGTGACACCGGGACAGGTGACACAGGTGACACCGGGACAGGTGACACTGGGACAGGTGACACTGGTGACACAGGTGACACCGGTGACACCGGGACAGGTGACACTGGGACAGGTGACACAGGTGACACTGGGACAGGTGACACTGGGACAGGTGACACTGGTGACACAGGTGACACCGGTGACACCGGGACAGGTGACACTGGGACAGGTGACACAGGTGACACTGGGACAGGTGACACTGGGACAGGTGACACTGGTGACACAGTGACACAGGTGACACTGGGACAGGTGACACTGGGACAGGTGACACAGGTGTCCCAGGTGTCACCGGGACAGGTGCCCCGGGTGCCCCAGGTGTCCCAGGAGACACGGGTGACATGGGTGCCCCAGGTGCCCCAGGTGTCCCAGGTGACACCGGGACAGGTGACATGGGTGCCCCAGGTGACACAGGTGCCCCAGGTGTCCCAGGTGCCCCAGGTGCCCCAGGTGTCCCAGGTGTCCCAGGTGTCCCAGGTGTCCCAGGTGTCCCAGGTGCCCCAGGTGACACTGGGACAGGTGCCCCAGGTGTCCCAGGTGCCCCAGGTGCCCCAGGTGTCCCAGGTGTCCCAGGTGTCCCAGGTGTCCCAGGTGCCCCAGGTGTCCCAGGTGTCCCAGGTGCCCCAGGTGCCCCAGGTGCCCCAGGTGCCCCAGGTGTCCCAGGTGACACGGGTGACACTGGAACAGGTGTCCCAGGTGACACAGCTGCCCCAGGTGTCCCAGGTGTCCCAGGTGTCACTGGGACAGGTGCCCCAGGTGTCCCAGGTGCCCCAGGTGTCCCAGGTGTCCCAGGTGCCCCAGGTGCCCCAGGTGTCCCAGGTGCCCCAGGTGTCCCAGGTGTCCCAGGTGTCCCAGGTGCCCCAGGTGCCCCAGGTGTCACTGGGACAGGTGCCCCAGGTGTCCCAGGTGCCCCAGGTGCCCCAGGTGTCACTGGGACAGGTGCCCCAGGTGCCCCAGGTGCCCCAGGTGTCCCTTACGGATCTTGGTGGCGCCGGGGGCGGGCGTGGCCGAGACGCAGCGATTGGAGCTCTGGCGCCGGGAGGGGTCGAGGGACACCCTGGAACAGACGGGGACAAGGTGAGGAGGAGGAAGGCTCAGGTGAGGAGGAGGAGGAGGAGGAGAAAGGCTCAGGTGAGAGAGAGAACGGCCACAGGTGAGGAGGAGGAGGAAGGCTCAGGTGAGGAGGAGGAGGAAGGCTCAGGTGAGGAGGAGGAGGAGGGGGAGGAAGGCTCAGGTGAGGAGGAGGAGGAGGAGGAAGGCTCAGGTGAGGAGGAGGAGGAGGAGGAGGAGGAAGGCTCAGGTGAGGAGGAGGAGGAAGGCTCAGGTGAGGAGGAGAAGGAGGAGGAGGAGGAGGAAGGCTCAGGTGAGGAGGAGGAGGAGGAGGAGGAGGAAGGCTCAGGTGAGGAGGAGGAGGTGGAGGAAGGCTCAGGTGAGGAGGAGGAGGAAGGCTCAGGTGAGGAGGAGGAGGAGGAGGAGGAGGAAGGCTCAGGTGAGGAGGAGGAGGAAGGCTCAGGTGAGGAGGAGGAGGAGGAGGAGGAGGAGGAAGGCTCAGGTGAGGAGGAGGAGGAGGAGGTGGAGGAAGGCTCAGGTGAGGAGGAGGAGGTGGAGGAAGGCTCAGGTGAGGAGGAGGAGGAGGAGGAAGGCTCAGGTGAGGAGGAGGAGGTGGAGGAAGGCTCAGGTGAGGAGGAGGAGGAAGGCTCAGGTGAGGAGGAGGAGGAGGAGGAGGAAGGCTCAGGTGAGGAGGAGGAGGTGGAGGAAGGCTCAGGTGAGGAGGAGGAGGAGGAGGAAGGCTCAGGTGAGGAGGAGGAGGGGGAGGAGGAGGAAGGCTCAGGTGAGGAGGAGGAGGTGGAGGAAGGCTCAGGTGAGGAGGAGGAGGAGGAGGTGGAGGAAGGCTCAGGTGAGGAGGAGGAGGGGGAGGAAGGCTCAGGTGAGGAGGAGGAGGAGGGGGAGGAAGGCTCAGGTGAGGAGGAGGAGGTGGAGGAAGGCTCAGGTGAGGAGGAGGAGGAGGTGGAGGAAGGCTCAGGTGAGGAGGAGGAGGAGGTGGAGGAAGGCTCAGGTGAGGAGGAGGAGGTGGAGGAAGGCTCAGGTGAGGAGGAGGAGGTGGAGGAAGGCTCAGGTGAGGAGGAGGAGGTGGAGGAAGGCTCAGGTGAGGAGGAGGAGGTGGAAGGCTCAGGTGAGGAGGAGGAGGAGGTGGAAGGCTCAGGTGAGGAGGAGGAGGTGGAGGAAGGCTCAGGTGAGGAGGAGGAGGTGGAAGGCTCAGGTGAGGAGGAGGAGGTGGAGGAAGGCTCAGGTGAGGAGGAGGAGGTGGAGGAAGGCTCAGGTGAGCGCGAGTACGGCCCCAGAGGAGCAGGGGAGGAGGAAGAAGAAGGTTCAGGTGAGCAGGAAAAGGGGTGAACCCCTCAGGTGAGGAGGAGGAGGAGGAGGAGCCCCCAGGTGATCCCGAACCCTCCCAGGTGATCCCGAGTCCCCCAGGTGAGGTTGAAGCCCCCCAGGTGATCCTGAACCCCCCCAGGTGCCCCCCAGGTGATCCTGAACCCCCCCCAGGTGAGGCTGAAGCCCCCCAGGTGATTCTGAACCCCCCCAGGTGCCCCCCAGGTGATCCTGAACCCCCCCAGGTGCCCCCCAGGTGATCCTGAACCCCCCCCAGGTGAGGCTGAAGCCCCCCCAGGTGCCCCCAGGTGCCCCCCAAGACCCCCAGGTGAGGTTGAAGCCCCCCAGGTGATTCTGAACCTCCCCCAGGATGAGGTTGAGGAGGACCAGGACCCCCCCAGGTGCCCCCAAACCCCCCCAGGTGAGGTTGAACATGCCCAGGTGATCCCAAGGCCCCCCTAGGTATCCCCAGATGCCCCCAGGTGTCCCCCAGGTGCCCCCCAAGCCCCCCAGGTGTCCCCCAGGTGTCCCCCAAGCCCCCCAGGTGTGCCCAGGTGCCCCCCAGGTGTCCCCAGGTGCCCCCCAAGACCCCAGGTGCCCCCAGGTGTGCCCAGGTGCCCCCCAAGCCCCCCAGGTGTGCCCAGGTGCCCCCAGGTGAGGTTGAACCCCCCAGGTGTGCCCAGGTGCCCCCCAGGTGTGCCCAGGTGTGCCCAGGTGAGGTTGAACCCCCCAGGTGTGCCCAGGTGCCCCCAAGCCCCCCCAGGTGTGCCCAGGTGTGCCCAGGTGTGCCCAGGTGTGCCCAGGTGTGCCCAGGTGCCCCCCAAGCCCCCCAGGTGTGCCCAGGTGCCCCCAGGTGAGGCTGAACCCCCCAGGTGTGCCCAGGTGTGCCCAGGTGAGGTTGAACCCCCCAGGTGCCCCCAGGTGAGGTTGAACCCCCCAGGTGCCCCCAGGTGAGGTTGAACCCCCCAGGTGTGCCCAGGTGTGCCCAGGTGCCCCCCAGGTGTGCCCAGGTGTGCCCAGGTGAGGTTGAACCCCCCAGGTGTGCCCAGGTGCGTGCCCAGGTGTGCCCAGGTGTGCCCAGGTGTGCCCCAGGTGTGCCCAGGTGTGCCCAGGTGCGTGCCCAGGTGCCCCCCAGGTGCCCCCCAGGTGTGCCCAGGTGCCCCCAGGTGAGGTTGAACCCCCCAGGTGTGCCCAGGTGTGCCCAGGTGTGCCCAGGTGTGCCCAGGTGCCCCCCAGGTGTGCCCAGGTGTGCCCAGGTGTGCCCAGGTGTGCCCAGGTGTGCCCAGGTGTGCCCAGGTGCGCTCACCTGCGGCTCAGTTTGGAGGTGATCTTGCTCAGCAGCGTGGCCGTGGGGCGGGGCCGGGGGGAGGCGGCGGCGGGGGCGGGGGGGGGCGAGGCGGGGGGAGGGGCACCCGCCGCCCCTCCCCCACGGCGCTCCCGGGACCCCCCCCCGGCCCCTCCCCCACCGCCGTGGAAGGTGCTGCGGGCGGAGCAGCCCCGGGCCAGGTGAGCCAGGTGAGCCCCGCCCAGGGAGTGGCTGGAGGGGGACGGCGGCGGCCGGGATGACAGGCTGGGGACACAGGTGTGACACAGGTGTGACACAGGTGTGACACAGGTGTGACACAGGTGTGACACTCAGGTGTGACACTCAGGTGTGACACAGTGACACACAGCGACACACAGGTGACACCCAGGTGAGCCAGGTGAGCCCCGCCCAGGGAGTGGCTGGAGGGGGACGGCGGCAGCCGGGATGACAGGCTGGGGACACAGGTGTGACACAGGTGTGACACTCAGGTGTGACACAGTGACACACAGGTGAGCCCCGCCCAGGGAGTGGCTGGAGGGGGACGGCGGCGGCCGGGATGACAGGCTGGGGACACAGGTGTGACACAGGTGTGACACAGGTGTGACACTCAGGGACACACAGTGACACACAGGTGAGCCCCACCCAGGGAGTGGCTGGAGGGGGACGGCGGCGGCCGGGATGACAGGCTGGGGACACAGGTGTGACACAGGTGTGACACAGGTGTGACACAGGTGTGACACAGGGGACACAGGTGTGACACAGGTGTGACACTCAGGTGTGACACAGGTGACACACAGGTGACACACAGGTGACACAGTGACACCCAGGTGAGCCCCGCCCAGGGAGTGGCTGGAGGGGGACGGCGGCGGCCGGGATGACAGGCTGGGGGTGACACAGGTGTGACACAGGTGTGACACAGGTGTGACACAGGTGACACACAGTGACACACAGGTGACACCCAGGTGAGCCAGGTGAGCCCCGCCCAGGGAGTGGCTGGAGGGGGACGGCGGCGGCCGGGATGACAGGCTGGGGGTGACAGAGGTGTGACACAGGTGTGACACTCAGGTGTGACAGGTGTGACACAGGTGTGACACTCAGGTGTGACACAGGTGTGACACAGGGGGGACACAGGTGTGACACAGGTGTGACACAGGGGACACAGGTGTGACACAGGTGTGACAGGTGTGACACAGGTGTGACACAGGTGACACACAGTGACACACAGGTGACACACAGTGACACACAGGTGTGACACAGTGACACCCAAGTGAGCCCCGCCCAGAGAGTGGCTGGAGGGGGACGGGGGCGGACGGGATGACATAATGGGGGTGACACAGGTGTGACACAGATGTGACACAGGTGTGACACAGGTGTGACACGGGACACAGGTGTGACACAGGTGTGACACAGGGGGGACACAGGTGTGACACGGGACACAGGTGTGACACAGGTGTGACACAGGGGGGACACAGGTGTGACACTCAGGGGCACACAGGGGACACACAGGGGACACCCAGGTGAGCCCCGCCCAGGGAGTGGCTGGAGGGGGACGGCGGCGGCCGGGACGACAGGCTGGGGGGGACACAGGTGACAATCAGGGGACACACAGTGACACTCAGGTGACCCCCAGGTGACACACAATGACACGGAGTGACACACAGGTGAGACACACATGTGAGACACAGGTGACACAGGTAACTCAGGTGACACAGGTGACACGCAGGTGACACAGGTGACACACAGGTGACACAGGTGACACAGGTAACTCAGGTGACACAGGTGACACGCAGATGACACAGGTGACACGCAGGTGACACAGGTGACCCCCAGGGGATCCCCCCACCCCCATGCTGGGACGGGCACTGGTGGCACTGGTGGCACTGGTGGCACTGGGACAGGTGTTACTGGGGGAACAGGTGGCTTTGGGAAGGGGTCTCAGGTGTATTTGGGGAGGGGTCCCAGGTGTGTGTGTGTATTTGGGGAGGGGTCTCAGGTGTATTTGGGGAGGGGTCTCAGGTGTATTTGGGGAGGGGTCCCAGGTGTGTATTTAATTTGGGGAGGGGTCTCAGGTGTATTTGGGGAGGGGTCCCAGGTGTGTATTTAATTTGGGGAGGGGTCTCAGGTGTATTTGGGGAGGGGTCCCAGGTGTGTATTTAATTTGGGGAGGGGTCTCAGGTGTATTTGGGGAGAGGTCTCAGGTGTATTTGGGGAGGGGTCTCAGGTGTATTTGGGGAGGGGTCCCAGGTCTGTATTTAACTTGGGGAGGGGTCTCAGGTGTATTTTGGGGAGGGGTCTCAGGTGTGTATTTAATTTGGGGAGGGGTCTCACCTGTCCTTGCCGTTGGGCAGCAGCAGGTGGCGCTCTCCCTGAGGTGTGTGTGTGTATTTGGGGAGGGGTCTCAGGTGTATTTGGGGAGGGGTCCCAGGTGTGTATTTATTTTGGGGAGGGGTCCCAAGTGTGTATTTAATTTGGGGAGGGGTCTCACCTGTCCTTGCCGTTGGGCAGCAGCAGGTGCCGCTCTCCCTGAGGTGTGTGTGTGTGTATTTGGGGAGGGGTCTCAGGTGTATTTGGGGAGGGGTCCCAGGTGTGTATTTAATTTGGGGAGGGGTCTCAGGTGTATTTGGGGAGGGGTCCCAGGTGTGTATTTAATTTGGGGAGGGGTCTCACCTGTCCTTGCCGTTGGGCAGCAGCAGGTGCCGCTCTCCCCCAGGTGTGTGTGTGTATTTGGGGAGGGGTCCCAGGTGTATATTTAATTTGGGGAGGGGTCTCAGGTGTATTTGGGGAGGGGTCTCAGGTGTATTTGGGGAGGGGTCCCAGGTGTATATTTAATTTGGGGAGGGGTCCCAGGTGTGTATTTAATTTGGGGAGGGGTCTCACCTGTCCTTGCCGTTGGGCAGCAGCAGGTGGCGCTCTCCCCAAGGTGTGTGTGTGTGTATTTGGGGAGGGGTCCAAAGTGTGTATTTATTTTGGGGAGGGGTCTCAGGTGTATTTGGGGAGGGGTCTCAGGTGTATTTGGGGAGGGGTCCCAGGTGTGTATTTAATTTGGGGAGGGGTCTCACCTGTCCTTGCCGTTGGGCAGCAGCAGGTGCCGCTCTCCCCCCGGGCGCTCCGAGCACACGAACGTGTTCCTGCGGCCCATCACGCTGGGGGGAACGTGGGGCTGGGGAGGGGGCAGCGGGGGGGGGGGTCACGACCCCAGACCCATATAGAGACCCCAGACCCACAGAGAGACCCCAGACCCAAATAGAGACCCCAGACCCCCATAGAGACCCCAGACCCACAGAGAGACCCCAGACCCACAGAACGTGTTCCTGCGGCCCATCACGCTGGGGGGCACGTGGGGCTGGGGAGGGGGCAGCGGGGGGGGGGGGGTCACGACCCCAGACCCATACAGAGACCCCAGACCCATATAGAGACCCCAGACCCATATAGAGACCCCAGACCCACACAGAGAGACCCCAGACCCATATAGAGAGACCCCAGACCCACAGAGACCCCAGACCCACACAGAGAGACCCCAGACCCATATAGAGACCCCCATAGAGACCCCAGACCCACAGAACGTGTTCCTGCGGCCCATCACGCTGGGGGGCACGTGGGGCTGGGGAGGGGGCAGCGGGGGGGGGGGTCACGACCCCAGACCCATATAGAGACCCCAGACCCATATAGAGACCCCAGACCCACAGAGAGACCCCAGACCCATATAGAGACCCCAGACCCATATAGAGACCCCAGACCCACAGAACGTGTTCCTGCGGCCCATCACGCTGGGGGGCTCGTGGGGCTGGGGAGGGGGCAGCGGGGGGTCACGACCCCAGACCCATATAGAGACCCCAGACCCACAGAACGTGTTCCTGCGGCCCATCACGCTGGGGGGCACGTGGGGCTGGGGAGGGGGCAGCGGGGGGTCACGACCCCAGACCCACAGAGACCCCAGACCCACAGAGAGACCCCAGACCCATATAGAGACCCCAGACCCACAGAGACCCCAGACCCACAGAGAGACCCCAGACCCACACCCAGACCCCCATAGAGTCCTCAGACCCACATAGAGACCCCAGACCCACCTGAAGCCCCCAGCCCCTCATTTCGAGCCCCCAGGCCCACATTCCCCCCCCCGAAGCCCCCATCCCCACATTCCCCCCCCGAAGCCCCCAGCCCCACATTTCCCCCCCAGCCCCCCCCGAAGCCCCCAGCCCCACATTTCCCCGGTGCCCACCGCGCTGTCCGGGTGCCTCTCGGGGATCTCGGCCTTGTTGGGGTTGTGGGCGCTGCTGACCAAGGGGCTGGAGGGGGGGGGCGCGGCCCCGGGACCCCCCCGGGACCCCCCCGGGACCCCCCCGGTGCCGCCGCTGCCCCGCCGGGGGGGGGGAGCGACCCCCGGCCCCTCCCGCAGCTCCGAGGCGCCGGCGCTGGTGGGGCTGCGCTTGGGGGGCGCCGGGGTGGGCGTGGGGCCACCTGGGGGGACAGTGGGGACAGTGAGGGGACAATGGGGACAGTGGGGACAGTGAGGGGACAATGGGGACACCGAGGGGACAGCGGGGACATGGGGGGGACAGTGGGGACAGTGAGGGGACAATGGGGACATGGGGGGGACAGTGGGGACAGTGAGGGGACAATGGGGACAGTGGGGACAGTGAGGGGACAATGGGGACACCAAGGGGACAGCGGGGACATGGGGGGGACAGTGGGGACAGTGAGGGGACAATGGAGACAATGCGGGGGACATGGGGGGGACAGTGGGGACAGTAAGGGGACAATGGGGACACCGAGGGGACAGGGGGGACATGGGGGGGACAGTGGGGACAGTGAGGGGACAATGGGGACACCGAGGGGACAGGGGGGACATGGGGGGGACAGTGGGGACAGTGAGGGGACAATGGGGACAGTGGGGACACCGAGGGGACAGCGGGGACATGGGGGGGACAGTGGGGACAGTGAGGGGACAATGGGGACATGGGGACAGTGGGGACAATGGGGACAATGGGGACACCGAGGGGACAGCGGGGACATGGGGGGGACAGTGGGGACAGTGAGGGGACAGGGGGGACATGGGGGGGACATGGGGGGGACATGGGGGGACAGTGGGGACATGGGGGGGGACAATGGGGACATGGGGACAACGGGGACATGGGGGGGACATGGGGGGGACATGGGGACAATGGGGACATGGGGACAGTGGGGACAATGGGGGACACCGAGGGGTCAGGGGGGAAATGGGGACATGGGGACAATGCGGACATGGGGACAATGGGGGGACAATGGGGGGACAATGGGGACAATGGGGACAATGGGGGGACATGGGGGGACAATGGGGGGTACAATGGGGACAATGGGGACAATGGGGGGACATGGGGGGACAATGGGGGGACAATGGGGGGAAAATGAAGACATGGGGGGACACGGGGGGGGAACAACAATGGGGGGACATGGAGGAGACAATGGGGACAATGGGGGGACAATTGGGGGGACACAGGGGGACAATGGGGGGGTCAGGGTGGGTCCCCAGTGTCACTCACAGAAGTCGCTGTGTCCCCCCAATGTCCCCCAGTGTCCCCAACGTCCTCCCAATGTCCCCATTGTCACTCACAGAAGTCACTGTGTCCCCCCAATGTCCCCCAGTGTCCCCCAGTGTCCCCAGTGTCCCCAGTGTCCCCCCAGTGTCCCCAGTGTCACTCACAGAAGTCGCTGTGTCCCCAGTGTCCCCAGTGTCCCCAGTGTCACTCACAGAAGTCGCTGTGTCCCCAGTGTCCCCAGTGTCCCCAGTGTCCCCAGTGTCACTCACAGAAGTCGCTGTGTCCCCCCAGTGTCCCCAGTGTCCCCCCAGTGTCCCCAGTGTGCCCATTGTCACTCACAGAAGTCACTGTGTCCCCCCAGTGTCCCCAGTGTCCCCCAGTGTCCCCAGTGTCCCCCCAATGTCCCCAGTGTCCCCAGTGTCCCCCCCAGTGTCCCTCACAGAAGTCACTGTGTCCCCCCAGTGTCCCCAGTGTCCCCAGTGTCCCCCCAATGTCCCCAGTGTTCCCCAGTGTCCCCAATGTCCCCAGTGTTCCCCAGTGTCCCCAATGTTCCCAGTGTCACTCACAGAAGTCGCTGTGTCCCCCCAATGTCCCCCAGTGTCCCCAGTGTCCCCAGTGTCCCCAATGTCCCCCCAGTGTCCCCAGTGTCCCCAGTGTCCCCCAGTGTCCCCAGTGTCCCCAGTGTCCCCCAGTGTCCCCCAGTGTCCCGTGTCCCCCAGTGTCCCCAGTGTCCCCAATGCCCCCCAGTGTCCCCCAGTGTCCCCCAGTGTCCCCAATGTCCCCCCAGTGTCCCCAGTGTCACTCACAGAAGTCGCTGTGTCCCCCAGTGTTCCCCAGTGTCCCCAATGTTCCCAGTGTCACTCACAGAAGTCGCTGTGTCCCCCCAGTGTCCCCAGTGTCCCCAGTGTCCCCCAGTGTCCCCGTGTGTCCCCAGTGTCCCCAGTGTCACTCACAGAAGTCGCTGTGTCCCCAGTGTCCCCAGTGTCCCCAGTGTCACTCACAGAAGTCGCTGTGTCGCCGTTGCCGGTGGTGGCCCCCCCCGCGCTGTCCCTTCCCGTGGGTCCCCGACGTCCCCGACTTGGTGGCACCGTTGGGGGCCTCGGCCGGGCCCCGCAGCCGTGACAGGGACAGAGCACTGCCACCCTCGGGCTGTCACCAGGGTCACAGTGTCACCAGGGTCACAGTGTCACCAGGGTCACAGTGTCCCCAGGGACAGAGCACTGCCACCCTCGGGCTGTCACCAGGGTCACAGTGTCACCAGGGTCACAGTGTCACCAGGGTCACCAGGGTCACAGTGTCACCAATGTCACCAGGGTCACAGTGTCACCAATGTCACAGTGTCACTGCCACCCTCGGGCTGTCACCAGGGTCACAGTGTCACCAGGGTCACAGTGTCACTGCCACCCTCGGGCTGTCACCAGGGTCACAGTGTCACCAGGGTCACAGTGTCACTGCCACCCTCGGGCTGTCACCAGGGTCACAGTGTCACCAGGGTCACAGTGTCACTGCCACCCTCGGGCTGTCACCAGGGTCACAGTGTCACCAGTGTCACCAGGGTCACAGTGTCCCCAGGGACAGAGCACTGCCACCCTCGGGCTGTCACCAGGGTCACAGTGTCACCAGGGTCACAGTGTCACCAGGGTCACAGTGTCACTGCCACCCTCGGGCTGTCACCAGGGTCACAGTGTCACCAGGGTCACCAGGGACAGAGCACTGCCACCCTCGGGCTGTCACCAGGGTCACAGTGTCACCAGTGTCCCCAGGGACAGAGCACTGCCACTCTCGGGCTGTCCTCAGGGTCACAGTGTCACCAGTGTCACCAGGGTCACAGTGTCACCAGGGTCACAGTGTCACTGCCACCCTCGGGCTGTCACCAGGGTCACAGTGTCACCAGGGTCACAGTGTCACCAGTGTCCCCAGGGACAGAGCACTGCCACTCTCGGGCTGTCCTCAGGGTCACAGTGTCCCCAGGGTCACAGTGTCACCAATGTCACCAGGGTCACAGTGTCACCAGGGTCACAGTGTCACCAGAGCCACCCCTGCCACCCTCGGGGTGTCCCCAAGATCACAAGGCCATCAACAACCCCAGCGTCCCCAATATCCCCTCAAGGTCCCCAACCCCCAAATGTTCCCAATCCCCCCAATGTCCCCTCAGTGTCCCCTCAGTGTCCCCAATGTCCCCTCAGTGTCCCCCACCTCCCCAACCCACCCCAGCAGCAGGGTGGCCGTGTCCCCCATGTCCCCAATGTCCCCAGTGTCCCCAGTGTCCCCAATCCCCCCCATGCCCCTGGTGTCCCCAATGTCCCCAGTGTCCCCAATGTCCCCAATGTCCCCAATGTCCCCAGTGTCCCCGATGTCCCCAGTGTCCCCAATGTCCCCAGTGTCCCCAATGTCCCCAATGTCCCCAGTGTCCCCCAGTGTCCCCAATGTCCCCAGTGTCCCCAGTGTCCCCAATGTCCCCAATGTCCCCAGTGTCCCCAGTGTCCCCAGTCCCCCCCACACCCCTGGTGTCCCCAATGTCCCCAGTGTCCCCAATGTCCCCAGTGTCCCAATGTCCCCAATGTCCCTCAGTGTCCCCAATGTCCCCAGTGTCCCCAATCCCCCCCACACCCCTGGTGTCCCCAGTGTCTCCAGTGTCCCCAGTGTCTCCAGTGTCCCCAATGTCCCCGATGTCCCCAGTGTCCCCAATGTCCCCAGTGTCCCCAATGTCCCCAGTGTCCCCAATGTCCCCAATGTCTCCAGTGTCCCCAATGTCCCTCAGTGTCCCCAATGTCCCCCCGGTGTCACCCACCTCTCCGCGCCGCCCCAGCAGCAGGTAGGTGGCTGTGTCCCCAATGTCCCCAATGTCCCCAGTGTCCCCGATGTCCCCAATGTCCCCAGTGTCCCCCGGTGTCACCCACCTCTCCGCGCCGCCCCAGCAGCAGGTAGGTGGCTGTGTCCCCAATGTCCCCAATGTCCCCAGTATCCCCAGTGTCCCCAATGTCCCCAATGTCCCCAGTGTCCCCAGGTGTCCCCAGTGTCCCCAGTGTCCCCAGGTGTCACCCACCTCTCCGCGCCGCCCCAGCAGCAGGTAGGTGGCTGTATCCCCAATGTCCCCAATGTCCCCAATGTCCCCCTGACCCCCCAATGTCCCCAGTGTCCCCAGTGTCCCCCGGTGTCACCCACCTCTCCGCGCCGCCCCAGCAGCAGGTAGGTGGCCGTCACCTCGTTGTACTTGTGCGTGCTCAGGGCCTCCTTGATCTCCTCCCTCGTGTAGCCCATGCCCACCATCACCTCTGGGGACACGCCGGGGCTGTCACCGCGCCGGCCACGCCCCCGCCGCTGTCCCCAGCGTCCCCAAGGTCCCTCACCGATGCGTTTGGTGTCCCCAAAGTCCTCCTGGGGCTCCGTGTAGGGCGTCAGCTCGTCCCCCTCGTAGCCGATGTTGATCCATTTGTCCTTCATGATTTGCTGGAGTGGGGACACGTGGGGACATCAGTGGGACAGCGGGGGTGGCGCTGGGTGGGACGTGGGACGTCCCCAGATCTCCCCAAAAAACCCCGAGGAGCTTTCAGGACCTCCCAGATCCTTTGTGGGACATCACAAAACCACAGAGACCGCCCCAAAACCTCTCAAAACCGCCCCAAAACCTCTCAAAACCGACACAAAACCTCTCAAAACCACCCCAAAACCTCTCAAAACCGACCCAAAACCTCTCAAAACCACCCCAAAACCTCTCAAAACCGACCCAAAACCTCTCAAAACCACCCCAAAACCTCTCAAAACCGACCCAAAACCTCTCAAAACCACCCCAAAACCTCTCAAAACCACCCCAAAACCTCTCAAATCCACCCCAAAACCTCTCAAAACCCCACAAAACTGCCCCAAAACCTCTCAAAACCGACCCAAAACCTCTCAAAACCGACCCAAAACCTCTCAAAACCGACCCAAAACCTCTCAAAACCGACCCAAAACCTCTCAAAACCGATCCAAAACCTCTCAAAACCGCCCCAAAACCTCTCAAAACCACCCCAAAACCTCTCAAAACCACCCCAAAACCTCTCAAAACCGACCCAAAACCTCTCAAAACCGCCCCAAAACCTCTCAAAACCACCCCAAAACCTCTCAAAACCGACCCAAAACCTCTCAAAACCGACCCAAAACCTCTCAAAACCGCCCCAAAACCTCTCAAAACCGCCCCAAAACCTCTCAAAACCGCCCCAAAACCACCCCAAAACCTCTCAAAACCTCTCAAAACCACCCCAAAACCTCTCAAAACCTCTCAAAACCGCCCCAAAACCGCCCCAAAACCTCTCAAAACCGACCCAAAACCTCTCATGGGACCCCTCAGGAGCCCCCCAGGCCCCCCCAAGCGCCCCCTAAGCCACCCAAGAACCCCCCAAGGACCCCCCACGCCCCCCCCGAGCCCCCCCAGGACCCCTCCAGGACCCCCCGAGCACCACCAGGACCCCCCAGGCCCCCCAAGCACCCCCCAAGCCCCTCCAGAACCCCCCAGAACCCCCCAGGACCCCCAAACCCTCCCCAGGCCCCCCCCAGGACCCCCCCAGGTCCCCCAAGCCCCCCCCAGGACCCCCCAAGGACTCTCCATGCCCCCCCCCAGGACCCCCCCAGGGCCCCTCCAAGCACCCCCAGGACCCCCCAGGGGCCTCCCAAGCTCCCCCTGAGCTCCCCCAGAACCCCCCCAGGACCCCCCCAGGATCCCCCAAGGACCCTCCAAGCCACCCCCAAGCCCCCCCAGAACGCCCCCCAGGACCCCCCAAGCCCCCCCCAGGACCCCTCCAAGCCCCCTGAGGACACCCCCAGGACCCCCCAAGCACCCCCAGGACCCCCCAAGGACCTCCCAAGCACCCCCCAAGCCCCCCAAGACCCCCCAGGACCCCCCCAGGCGCCCCCAAACCCTTCCCAGGACTCCCCAAAACCCCCCCCCCCCCCAGGACACCCTGAGACCCCCAAGACCCCCCCAGGACCCCCCCCCCAGGACACCCTGAGACCCCCAAGACCCCCCAAGCCCCCCCAGACCCCCCCAGGACCCCCCAAGCCCCCCAGGACCCCCCCAAGACTCTCCCCCCAGGACCCCCCAAGCCCCCCCAGACCCCCCCAGGACCCCCCCCCAGGACCCCCCAAGCCCCCCCAGACCCCCCCAGGACCCCCTGAGACCCCCAAGACCCCCCCAAGGCCCCCCCAGACCCGACCCCCAGGACCCCCGAGACCTCCAGGACCCCCCCAAGCCCCCCCCCAGCCCCCCCAGGACCCCCCCCAGGACCCCCCAAGCCCCCCCAGGACCCCCCCCGGGACCCCCCAAGCCCCCCCAGGACCCCCCCCGGGACCCCCCAGGCCCCCCAGGACCCCCCCCGGACCCCCGGACCTCGAGGGTGCAGCGCTTGGCGGGGTTGAGCACCAGGAAGCGGCGCAGGATGTTCTCGCAGTCCGTGGACATGTAGAACGGGACGCGGTACTTCCCCCGCAGGACGCGCTCCCGCAGCTCCTGCCGACACCTGGGTCACCTGGGGGCACCTGGGGACACCTGGGGACACCTGGGGGGGCCTGGGGGCGCCTGGGGACACCTGGGGGCACCTGGGGACACCTGGGGGGGCCTGGGGGGGCCTGGGGGGGCCTGGGGACACCTGGGGACACCTGGGGGGGCCTGGGGACACCTGGGGGGGCCTGGGGACACCTGGGGGCACCTGGGGACACCTGGGGGGGGCTTCTGGGGACACCTGGGGGCACCTGGGGGGGCCTGGGGGCACCTGGGGGGGCCTGGGGGGGCCTGGGGACACCTGGGGACACCTGGGGACAGCTGGGGGGGCCTGGGGGGGCCTGGGGGCACCTGGCGTCACCTGGGGGGGCCTGGGGACACCTGGGGGGGCCTGGGGACACCTGGGGACACCTGGGGGCAGCTGGGGGGGCCTGGGGGGGCCTGGGGGCACCTGGGGACACCTGGGGGCACCTGGGGGGGCTTCTGGGGGCAGCTGGGGACACCTGGGGGCACCTGGGGACACCTGGGGGGGCCTGGGGACACCTGGGGGGGGCTTCTGGGGACACCTGGGGACACCTGGCGTCACCTGGGGGCACCTGGGGACACCTGGGGACACCTGGGGACACCTGGGGGGGGCTTCTGGGGACACCTGGGGACACCTGGCGTCACCTGGGGGCACCTGGGGACACCCGGGGACAGCTGGGGGCACCTGGGGACAGCTGGAGGCACCTGGGGACAGCTGGGGACACCCTGGGGATACCTGGGGTACACCTGGGCACACCTGGGGGGGGCAGCTGGGGACACCTGGGGACACCTGGGGGCACCTGGGGATACCTGGGGATACCTGGGGACAGCTGGGGACACCTGGGCACACCTGGGGGCAGCTGGGGATACCTGGAGTCACCTGGGGACACACCTGAGGGTACCTGGGGGACACCTGGGGGACACCTGGGGGACACCTGGGGGACACACCTGAGGGCACCTGAGATCACCTGGGGACACCTGGGGACACACCTGAGGGTACCTGGGGACATCTGGGGACACCTGGGGACACACCTGAGGGCACCTGAGATCACCTGGGGACACCTGGGGGACACCACCGTCACCTGGGGACACCTGGGGGCTTCTGGGGGCAGCTGGGGACACCTGCGGGCATCTGGATACACACCTGGGGGGCACCTGGGGTCACCTGACATCACCTGGGGACACCTGGGGACACCTGACATCACCTGGGGGGCTTCTGGGGACACCTGGGGGCACCTGGGGTCACCTGAGATCACCAGGGGACACCTGGGGACACACCTGACATCATCTGGGGGCACCTGGGGGGCTTCTGCGGTCACCTGGGGTCACCTGGGGTCACTCGGGGTCAGGGGGATTTGGGGTGGGGGGCACCGAGGGGACACAAGGGGGGAGGGGACGCTGTGGTGGCCCTGAGGCTCCTGGAGGTGACAGCAGGTGACAGCAGGTGACCATAACGGTGACTCCTGCCCCTCAGGGGGTGGTGACCGCTGGCCAGGGGCTCAGGGTGACCCCAGGACATTCAGGGTGACCCCAGGGGGCTCAGGGTGAGCCCAGGACGTTCAGGGTGACCCCAGGGTGATCCCAGAAGGTTCAGAGCGTCCCCAGGAAGTTCAGGGTGACCCCAGGATGTTCAGAGTGACCCCAGAGTGTCCCCAGGACATTCAGGGTGACCCCAGGGTGACCCCAGGGCGTTCAGAGTGACCCCAGGGTGACCTCAGGATGTTCAGGGTGACTCCAGGGTGTCCCCAGGACATTCAGAGTGACCCCAGGGTGACCTCAGGATGTTCAGGGTGACCCCAGGGTGACCCCAGGGGATTCAGAGTGACCCCAGGGTGACCCCAGGAGATTCAGAGTGACCCCAGGACGTTCAGGGTGACCCCAGGGTGACCCCAGGGTGTCCCCAGGACATTCAGGGTGACCCCAGGGGGCTCAGTCACCTTGAGGTTGTGTCCATCGAAGGGCAGCGAGCCGCTGACCAGCGTGTACAGGATGACCCCCAGGCTCCAGATGTCCACCCCAGGGTGACCCCAGGACATTCAGAGTGACCCCAGGGTGACCCCAGGGGGCTCAGTCACCTTGAGGTTGTGTCCATCGAAGGGCAGCGAGCCGCTGACCAGCGTGTACAGGATGACCCCCAGGCTCCAGATGTCCACCCCAGGGTGACCCGAGGGTGACCCCAGGACATTCAGGGTGACCCCAGGACATTCAGGGTGACCCCAGGGTGACCCCAGGGGGCTCAGTCACCTTGAGGTTGTGTCCATCGAAGGGCAGTGAGCCGCTGACCAGCGTGTACAGGATGACCCCCAGGCTCCAGATGTCCACCCCAGGGTGACCCCAGGGTGACCCCAGGGGATTCAGAGTGACCCCAGGGTGTCCCCAGGACGTTCAGGGTGACCCCAGGGGGCTCAGTCACCTTGAGGTTGTGTCCATCGAAGGGCAGCGAGCCGCTGACCAGCGTGTACAGGATGACCCCCAGGCTCCAGATGTCCACCCCAGGGTGACCCCAGGGTGACCCCAGGGGATTCAGAGTGACCCCAGGGTGTCCCCAGGACGTTCAGGGTGACCCCAGGGGGCTCAGTCACCTTGAGGTTGTGTCCATCGAAGGGCAGCGAGCCGCTGACCAGCGTGTACAGGATGACCCCCAGGCTCCAGATGTCCACCTCGGGCCCGTCGTACTTCTTGCCCTGGAAGAGCTCGGGGGCGGCGTAGGGCGGTGACCCGCAGAACGTGTCCAGCTTGGAGCCGCGGCAGAACTCGTTACTGAACCCAAAATCCGCGATCTTGATGTTGGCGTCCGCGTCCAGCAGCAGGTTCTCGGCCTGGGGACACCGGGGGACATGGTGGGGACATGGTGGGGACATGGTGGGGACATTGTGGGGACATTGTGGGGACATGGGGGGGACATGGGGATATCTATGGGGACATCGGGGGGACGTCGTGGGGACATCATGGGGACATGGGGATATCAATGGGGACATGGGGGGGACGTCATGGGGACGTCATGGGGACATGGGGACATCGGTGGGGAGGTGGGGACATTGTGGGGACATGGGGATATCAATGGGGACATCGGGGGGACATGGGGACATGGTGGGGACGTCGTGGGGACGTCGTGGGGACATGGTGGGGACACAGGGATATCAATGGGGACATCGGGGGGACATGGTGGGGACATGGGGACATGGTGGGGACGTCGTGGGGACGTCGTGGGGACGTCGTGGGGACGTGGGGATATGGTGGGGACATGGTGGGGATATGGTGGGGACGTGGTGGGGACGTGGTAGGGACATGGGGACATCATGGGGACATGGGGATATCATGGGGACATTGTGGGGACATTGTGGGGACATGGTGGGGACATGGTGGGGACATGGTGGGGACGTCATGGGGACATCATGGGGACATGGGGATATCATGGGGACATCGTGGGGACATTGTGGGGACACGGGGACATGGTGGGGGCATCGGTAGAGACATGGGGACATCGTGGGGACGTCAGTGGGGACATCAGGACATCGGTGGGGACATCAGTAGGGACATCAGGACATTGGTGGGGACATGGTGGGGACATGGTGGGGACATCAGGACATTGGTGGGGACAGGGACATGGGTGGGGCCACGGGGACATCAGTGGGGACATTGTGGGGACATGGGTGGTGACATCAGAGGGGACACTGCCAGAGAGACAGGACAGGGACAGGGCCACCAGGACACGGACACCGGGATGGACACGGGGACAGTGGGTGAGGGACACTGGGATGGACACAGGGATGGACACATGGACACCAGGATGGACACGGGGATGGACACAGGGACACCAGGACGGACACACGGACACCAGGATGGACACGGGGATGGACACTGGGATGGACACAGGGATGGACACAGGGATGGACACATGGACACGGGGATGGACACGGGGATGGACACAGGGACACCAGGATGGACACAGGGATGGACACGGGGATGGACACACGGACACCAGGATGGACACAGGGATGGACACTGGGATGGACACCAGGATGGACACTGGGATGGACACACGGACACAGGGATGGACACGGGGATGGACACAGGGATGGACCCCAGGACACAGGGATGGACACCAGGATGGACAGACGGACACACACCAGGATAGACACACAGACAGCAGGACGGACACCAGGACAGACACCGGGATGGACACACGGACACTGGGATGGACAGATGGATACACACCGGGATGGACAAGGGGACAGCGGGATGGACACAGTGACACCAGGACAAGGACACCAGGATGGACACCGGGATGGACACCGGGATGGACAGACGGACACACGGATGGACACACGGACACCAGGATGGACAGCAGGATGGACACAGGGACGGACACAGGGACACCAGGATGGTCAGAGGGACACCAGGACGGACACCAGGATGGACAGACGGACACCAGGACGGACACCAGGACCTCACTCCCCCCCCCCCCAGGCAGTGCCACCCCCCGTGTCCCCTCCCCGTGTCCCCTCCCCGTGTCCCCTCCCCGTGTCCCACCTTGAGGTCCCTGTGCACGATGTTCTTCTGGTGGCAGTAGTGCACGGCCGAGACGATCTGGGGACACGAGGGGACACTGTCACTGCCGTGTCACCAACACCCCCTGCCGTGTCCCCAGTGCCACCAACACCCCCTGCCGTGTCCCCAGTGCCACCAACACCCCCCAGTGTCACCAACACCCCCTGCCGTGTCCCCAGTGTCACCAACACCCCCAGTGTCACCAGCACCCCCTGCCGTGTCCCCAGTGCCACCAACACCCCCTGCCCTGTCCCCAGTGCCACCAACACCCCCCAGTGTCACCAACACCCCCTGCCGTGTCCCCAGTGCCACCAACACCCCCCCAGTGTCACCAACACCCCCTGCCGTGTCCCCAGTGCCACCAACACCCCCTGCCGTGTCCCCAGTGTCACCAACACCCCCCAGTGTCACCAACACCCCCTGCCATGTCCCCAGTGCCACCAACACCCCCTGCCGTGTCCCCAATGTCACCAACCCCCCCCAGTGTCACCAACACCCCCTGCTGTGTCCCCAGTGCCACCAACACCCCCCAGTGTCACCAACACCCCCTGCCATGTCCCCAGTGCCACCAACACCCCCTGCCGTGTCCCCAATGTCACCAACCCCCCCCAGTGTCACCAACACCCCCTGCTGTGTCCCCAGTGCCACCAACCCCCCCCAGTGTCACCAACACCCCCTGCCGTGTCCCCAGTGTCACCAACCCCCCCCAGTGCCACCAACACCCCCTGCCATGTCCCCAGTGTCACCAACACCCCCTGCCGTGTCCCCAGTGTCACCAACCCCCCCCAGTGTCACCAACACCCCCTGCCGTGTCCCCAGTGTCACCAACCCCCCCCAGTGTCACCAACGCCCCCTGCTGTGTCCCCAGTGTCACCAACACCCCCTACTGTGTCCCCAAAGTCACCAACACCTCCCCAATGTCACCAACACCCCCAGTGTCACCAATACCCCCTGCTGTGTCCCCAATGTCCCCAACACCCCCCAATGTCACCAACACCCCCTGCTGTGTCCCCAATGTCCCCAACACCCCCCAATGTCCCCAACACCTCCCCAATGTCACCAACACCCCCCAATGTCACCAACACCCCCAGTGTCACCAACACCCCCTGCCGTGTCCCCAGTGTCACCAACACCCCCCAATGTCCCCAACACCTCCCCAATGTCCCCAACACCTCCCCAATGTCACCAACACCCCCTGCTGTGTCCCCAATGTCCCCAAACACCCCCCCAGTGTCACCAAAACCCCCCAATGTCACCAACACCCCCTGCTGTGTCCCCAATGTCCCCAACACCCCCAGTGTCACCAATACCCCCTGCTGTGTCCCCAATGTCCCCAACACCTCCCCAATGTCACCAACACCCCCTGCTGTGTCCCCAATGTCCCCAAACACCCCCCCAGTGTCACCAACACCCCCCACCATGTCCCCAACGTCCCAAAACCCCCTCAATGTCCCCAACACCCCCCGGATGTCCACAAACCCCCCCCATTGTCACCAACACCCCCTGCCGTGTCACCAGCCTGTCCCCAAAGCCCCCAATGTCCCCAACACCCCCCAATGTCACCAACACCCCCCCACATTGTCCCCAGCCCATCCCCGATGTCCCCAACCCCTCACACGTGTCCCCAACACATCCAGGATGTCCCCAAGTGCCCCCAATGTCCCCAAGCCCCCCCAGGATGTCCCCAAATCCCCCCAACGTCCCCAAACCCCCCCCAGGATGTCCCCAAACCCCCCCCAGTATGTCCCAAACCCCCCCCAGTATGTCCCAACCCCCCCCAGGATGTCCCCAACCCCTCCCAGGATGTCCCCAAGCCCTCCCAGGATGTCCCCAAGCCCCCCCAGGATGTCCCCAACCCCTCCCAGGATGTCCCCAAACCCCCCCAGGACGTCCCCAAGCCCCCCCCAGTATGTCCCCAAGCCCCCCCAGGATGTCCCCAAACCCCACCTATGTCCCCAAACCCCCCCCCAGGATGTCCCCAAGTGCCCCCAATGTCCCCAAACCCCCCCCCAGGATGTCCCCAAGTGCCCCCAATGTCCCCAAACCCCCCCCCAGGATGTCCCCAAGTGCCCCCAATGTCCCCAAACCCCCCCCCAGGATGTCCCCAAACCCCCCCAATGTCCCCAAGTGTCCCCACCTGTCTGAACTTGGCCCGCGCCTCCTTCTCCTTCATCCTCCCGTGGGACACCAGGTAATCGAACACCTCACCTGGATGGGGGGACACACCTGGGGTGACCCCAAAATCCACACCTGGGGGGGCTGGGAACCCCAAAATCCACCCCAAACACCCCAAAACACCCAAAATCCACCCCAAAATCCACCCTGGGGGGGCTGGGAACCCCAAAATCCACCCCAAAATCCACTCTGGGGGGGCTGGGAACCCCAAAATCCACCCCAAACACCCCAAAATCCACCCCAAAATCCACCCCAAAACCCACCCTGGGGGGGCTGGGAACCCCAAAATCCACCCCAAACACCCCAAAATCCACACCTGGGGGGGCTGGGAACCCCAAAATCCGCCCCAAACACCCCAAAACACCCAAAATCCACCCCAAAACCCACCCCAAAATCCACACTGGGGAGGCTGGGAACCCCAAAATCCACACCTGGGGGGGCTGGGAACCCCAAAATCCACCCCAAACACCCCAAAATCCACACCTGGGGGGGCTGGGAACCCCAAAATCCGCCCCAAACACCCCAAAACACCCAAAATCCACCCCAAAATCCACCCTGGGGGGGCTGGGAACCCCAAAATCCACCCCAAAACACCCAAAATCCACCCAAAAACCCACCCTGGGGGGGCTGGGAACCCCAAAACACCTCAAAATCTACACCTGGGGGGCTGGGAACCCCAAAATCCACCCCAAACACCCCAAAACACCCAAAATCCACCCCAAAACCCACCCCAAAATCCACCCAGGAGGGGCTGGGAACCCCAAAATCCACACCTGGGGGGGCTGGGAACCCCAAAATCCACCCCAAACACCCCAAAATCCACACCTGGGGGGGCTGGGAACCCCAAAACACCCCAAAATCTACACCTGGGGGGGCTGGGAACCCCAAAATCCACCCCAAACACCCCAAAATCCACACCTGGGGGGGCTGGGAACCCCAAAATCCGCCCCAAACACCCCAAAACACCCAAAATCCACCCCAAAACACCCCAAAATCCACACCTGGGGGGGCTGGGAACCCCAAAATCCACCCCAAACACCCCAAAATCCACACCTGGGGGGGCTGGGAACCCCAAAATCCACCCCAAAATCCACACCTGGGGGGGCTGGGAACCCCAAAATCCACCCCAAACACCCCAAAATCCACACCTGGGGGGGCTGGGAACCCCAAAATCCACCCCAAACACCCCAAAACACCCAAAATCCACCCCAAAACACCCCAAAATCCACACCTGGGGGGGCTGGGAACCCCAAAATCCACCCCAAACACCCCAAAACACCCAAAATCCACCCCAAAACCCACCCCAAAATCTACACCTGGGGGGGCTGGGAACCCCAAAATCCACACCTGGGGGGGCTGGGAACCCCAAAATCCACCCCAAAATCCACACCTGGGGGGGCTGGGAACCCCAAAATCCACCCCAAAATCCACACCTGGGGGGGCTGGGAACCCCAAAATCCACCCCAAACACCCCAAAACACCCAAAATCCACCCCAAAACACCCCAAAATCCACCCTGGGGGGGCTGGGAACCCCAAAACACCCCAAAATCCACACCTGGGGGGGCTGGGAACCCCAAAATCCACCCCAAACACCCCAAAATCCACACCTGGGGGGGCTGGGAACCCCAAAATCCACCCCAAACACCCCAAAATCCACACCTGGGGGGGCTGGGAACCCCAAAATCCACCCCAAACACCCCAAAATCCACCCCAAAATCCACCCCAAAATCCACCCCAAAACCCACCCTGGGGGGGCTGGGAACCCCAAAATCCACCCCAAACACCCAAAAATCCACACCTGGGGGGGCTGGGAACCCCAAAATCCACCCCAAAACCCACCCTGGGGGGGCTGGGAACCCCAAAATCCACCCCAAACACCCCAAAATCTACACCTGGGGGGGCTGGGAACCCCAAAATCCACCCCAAACACCCCAAAATCCACACCTGGGGGGGCTGGGAACCCCAAAATCCGCCCCAAACACCCCAAAACACCCAAAATCCACCCCAAAACACCCCAAAATCCACACCTGGGGGGGCTGGGAACCCCAAAATCCACCCCAAACACCCCAAAATCCACACCTGGGGGGGCTGGGAACCCCAAAATCCACCCCAAAATCCACACCTGGGGGGGCTGGGAACCCCAAAATCCACCCCAAACACCCCAAAATCCACACCTGGGGGGGCTGGGAACCCCAAAATCCGCCCCAAACACCCCAAAACACCCAAAATCCACCCTGGGGGGGCTGGGAACCCCAAAATCCGCCCCAAACACCCCAAAACACCCAAAATCCACCCCAAAACCCACCCCAAAATCCACCCAGGGGGGCTGGGAACCCCAAAATCCACACCTGGGGGGACTGGGAACCCCAAAATCCACCCCAAAACAGCCCAAAATCCACACCTGGGGGGCTGGGAACCCCAAAACACCCCAAAATCTACACCTGGGGGGGCTGGGAACCCCAAAATCCACCCCAAAACACCCCAAAATCCACACCTGGGGGGGCTGGGAACCCCAAAATCCACCCCAAACACCCCAAAATCCACACCTGGGGGGGCTGGGAACCCCAAAATCCACCCCAAACACCCCAAAATCTACACCTGGGGGGGCTGGGAACCCCAAAATCCACCCCAAACACCCCAAAACACCCAAAATCCACCCCAAAACCCACCCCAAAATCTACACCTGGGGGGGCTGGGAACCCCAAAATCCACCCCAAACACCCCAAAACACCCAAAATCCACCCCAAAACCCACCCCAAAATCCACACCTGGGGGGGCTGGGAACCCCAAAATCCACCCCAAAATCCACACCTGGGGGGGCTGGGAACCCCAAAATCCACCCCAAACACCCCAAAACACCCAAAATCCACCCCAAAACACCCCAAAATCCACCCTGGGGGGGCTGGGAACCCCAAAACACCCCAAAATCCACACCTGGGGGGGCTGGGAACCCCAAAATCCACCCCAAACACCCCAAAATCCACACCTGGGGGGGCTGGGAACCCCAAAATCCGCCCCAAACACCCCAAAATCCACACCTGGGGGGGCTGGGAACCCCAAAATCCACCCCAAACACCCCAAAATCCACACCTGGGGGGGCTGGGAACCCCAAAATCCACCCCAAACACCCCAAAATCCACCCCAAAATCCACCCCAAAATCCACCCTGGGGGGGCTGGGAACCCCAAAATCCACACCTGGGTGTCCCCTGGGTGTCCCAGAGTGTCCCCAGGTGTCCCCAGGGTGTCTTGGGGTGTCCCTTGGGTGTCCCCAGGGGTGTCTGGATGTCCCCAGCTGTCCCTTGGGTGTCCCCAGGGGTGTCTGGATGTCCCCAGCTGTCCCTTGGGTGTCCCCAGGATGTCCCCAGGTGTCCCCTGCTTGTCCCCAGGATGTCCCCAGGTGTCCCAGGGCGTTCCCAGCTGTCCCTTGGGTGTCCCAGGGTGTCCCCAGGGGTCTCTGGGTGTCCCCAGGGTGTCTTGGGGTGTCCCTTTGGTGTCCCCAGAATGTCCCCAAGTGTCCCCAGGTGTGTCTGGGTGTCCCCAGAAGCCCCCCAGGTGTGTCCCCAGCTGTCCCCAGGTGTCCTCAGGTGTCCCCAGGGTGTCCCCGGGATCTCTGGGTGTCCCCAGGTGTCCCTATGTCCCCCCATGTCCCCCCAGGTGTCCCCATGTCCCCCCATGTCCCCCAGGTGTCCCCATGTCCCCCCATGTCCCCCAGGTGTCCCCATGTCCCCCCATGCCCCCCAGGTGTCCCCATGTCCCCCCATGTCCCCCAGGTGTCCCCATGTCCCCCCATGCCCCCCCAGGTGTCCCCATGTCCCCCCATGTCCCCCAGGTGTCCCTATGTCCCCCCATGCCCCCCAGGTGTCCCCCCATGTCCCCCCATGTCCCCCAGGTGTCCCCATGTCCCCCCATGCCCCCCAGGTGTCCCCCCATGTCCCCCCATGTCCCCCAGGTGTCCCCATGTCCCCCAGGTGTCCCCCCAGGTGTCCCCCCATGTCCCCCCAGGTGTCCCCCCATGTCCCCCCCATGCCCCCCAGGTGTCCCCATGTCCCCCCCATGTCCCCCCAGGTGTCCCCCCATGTCCCCCCATGCCCCCCAGGTGTCCCCCCATGTCCCGCAGGTGTCCCCATGTCGCCCCATGTCCCCCCAGGTGTCCCCATGTCCCCCCAGGTGTCCCCAGGTGTCCCCCCATGCCCCCCAGGTGTCCCCATGTCCCCCCATGTCCCCCCAGGTGTCCCCATGCCCCCCCATGTCCCCCCAGGTGTCCCCATGTCCCCCAGGTGTCCCCATGTCCCCCCATGTCCCCCCAGGTGTCCCCATGCCCCCCAGGTGTCCCCCCATGTCCCCCCAGGTGTCCCCATGCCCCCCAGGTGTCCCCCCATGCCCCCCAGGTGTCCCCATGTGCCCCCAGGTGTCCCCATGCCCCCCAGGTGTCCCCCCATGCCCCCCATGTCCCCCCATGTCCCCCAGGTGTCCCCATGTCCCCCCATGTCCCCCAGGTGTCCCCATGTCCCCCCATGCCCCCCAGGTGTCCCCCCATGCCCCCCCATGTCCCCCAGGTGTCCCCATGTCCCCCCATGTCCCCCAGGTGTGTCACCTGCGCTGGCGTACTCCATCACCAGGTACAGCGTCTTCTCCGTCTCGATCACCTCAAACAGCTTCACTGGGGGGGGACAGGGGGGTCACCAGAGACCCCTCCCCAATTCAGGACCCCTCCCCAATTCAGAGACCCAACCCTGGGACCCCTCCCCAATTCAGAGACCCCTCCCCAATTCAGAGACCCAACCCTGGGACCCCTCCCCAATTCAGAGACCCCTCCCCACCCCCGGGACCCCTCCCCAATCCTGGGACCCCTCCCCACCCCCCAGGACCCCTCCCCACCCCGGGACCCCTCCCCACCCCCCAGGACCCCTCCCCACCCCGGGACCCCTCCCCACCCCCCAGGACCCCTCCCCACCCCGGGACCCCTCCCCAGCCCCGGGACCCCTCCCCAGCCCCGGGACCCCTCCCCAGCCCCAGGACCCCTCCCCAATCCTGGGACCCCTCCCCAATCCTGGGACCCCTCCCCACCCCAGGACCCCTCCCCACCCCCCAGGACCCCTCCCCACCCCGGGACCCCTCCCCACCCCCCGGGACCCCTCCCCACCCCCGGGACCCCTCCCCACCCCCCAGGACCCCTCCCCACCCCGGGACCCCTCCCCACCCCCCGGGACCCCTCCCCACCCCCGGGACCCCTCCCCACCCCCCGGGACCCCTCCCCACCCCCGGGACCCCTCCCCAGCCCCAGGACCCCTCCCCACCCCCCAGGACCCCTCCCCACCCCGGGACCCCTCCCCACTGACCGATGTTGGGGTGGTTCAGCCCCTTCATGATCCGAACTTCCCGAAACAGCTGGGGGGGGAGGGGAAGGGTCAGCAGGGGGGGCTCAGGACCCCTCCCCAAATGAGGGGAACCCCCCCGGGGCACCCCCGGGACCCCTCCCCACCTTCTGAAGGCTGGTGGGGTTCAGCTGGGTCTTGTCGATGATTTTGATGGCCACCTACGGGGGGGGGACACTGAGGTGACACCCGGAGACCCCCCCCGGGTGTCCCCATTTCACCCGAGACCCCTCCCCAACACCCAGAGACCCCCCTGTGTGTCCCCAATTCACCCGAGACCCCTCCCCAACACCCAGAGACCCCTCCCGGGTGTCCCCAATTCACCCGAGACCCCTCCCCAACACCCAGAGACCCCCCTGTGTGTCCCCAATTCACCCGAGACCCCTCCCCAACACCCAGAGACCCCCCCGGGTGTCCCCAAT
Organism: Cyanistes caeruleus; assembly: GCF_971803275.1. Classification (NCBI taxonomy): domain Eukaryota; kingdom Metazoa; phylum Chordata; class Aves; order Passeriformes; family Paridae; genus Cyanistes; species Cyanistes caeruleus. The sequence continues at coordinate 1,433,611 of NC_141739.1, forward strand.
TCACCCGAGACCCCTCCCCAACACCCAGAGACCCCCCCTGTGTGTCCCCAATTCACCCGAGACCCCTCCCCAACACCCAGAGACCCCCCCTGTGTGTCCCCAATTCACCCGAGACCCCTCCCCAACACCCAGAGACCCCCCCCGGGTGTCCCCAATTCACCCGAGACCCCTCCCCAACACCCAGAGACCCCCCCCGGGTGTCCCCAATTCACCCGAGACCCCTCCCCAACACCCAGAGACCCCCCCTGTGTGTCCCCAATTCACCCGAGACCCCTCCCCAACACCCAGAGACCCCCCCCGGGTGTCCCCAATTCACCCGAGACCCCTCCCCAACACCCAGAGACCCCCCCTGTGTGTCCCCAATTCACCCGAGACCCCTCCCCAGCCCCCCACCACCCCCCACAGCCGCCCCCAGACCCCAAACCCCCCCTGCTCGCCCTCCCCAGACCCCCGAGTCCCCTCCCACCATCCCAGACCCCCTCAGCCCCCTCCCCAAATCCCCCTGAGCCCCCTCCCACTGCCCCAAACCCCCCCTGCTCGCTCCCCCAGACCCCTAAGCCCCCTCCCCAGCCCCCCCGAGCCCCCTCCCCCTGCCCCAAACCCCCTGAGCCCCCTCCCCAGACTCCTCAGCCCCCTCTCACCACCCCAAAGCCCCCCTGAGCCCCCTCCCCAGCCCCCCGAGCCCCCTCTCACCACCCCAAATACCCCTCAAGCCCCCTCCCCAGCCCCCCGAGCCCCCTCTCACCACCCCAAATCCCCCCTGAGCCCCCTCCCCAGCCCCCCGAGCCCCCTCCCACCACCCCAAAGCCCCCCTGAGCCCCCTCCCCAGCCCCCCGAGCCCCCTCCCACCACCCCAAAGCCCCCCTGAGCCCCCTCCCCAGACCCCCGAGCCCCCTCCCACCACCCCAAAGCCCCCCTGAGCCCCCTCCCCAGACCCCCGAGCCCCCTCTCACCACCCCAAATCCCCCCTGAGCCCCCTCCCCAGCCCCCCGAGCCCCCTCCCACCACCCCAAAGCCCCCCTGAGCCCCCTCCCCAGACCCCCGAGCCCCCTCCCACCACCCCAAAGCCCCCCTGATCCCCCTCCCCAGCGCCCCCAAGCCCCCTCCCCAAACTCCGAGCCCCCTCCCACTGCCCCAAACCCCCCCAAGCCCCCTCCCCAGTCCCCCTGAGCCCCCTCCCCAAACTCCGAGCCCCCTCCCACTGCCCCAAACCCCACCAAGCCCCCTCCCCAGACCCCTCAGCCCCCTCCCCAAACCCCCCGAGCCCCCTCCCCAGACCCCTCAGCCCCCTCCCCAAACCCCCCGAGCCCCCTCCCCAGACCCCTCAGCCCCCTCCCACTGCCCCAAACCCCCCGAGCCCCCTCCCCAGACCCCTCAGCCCCCTCCCACTGCCCCAAACCCCCCGAGCCCCCTCCCCAGACCCCTCAGCCCCCTGCCCCAAACCCCCCGAGCCCCCTCCCCCTGCCCCAAACCCCCCGAGCCCCCTCCCCAGACCCCTCAGCCCCCTCCCCAAACCCCCCGAGCCCCCTCCCCAGACCCCTCAGCCCCCTCCCCGTGCCCCAAACCCCCCCAAGCCCCCTCCCCAGACCCCTCAGCCCCCTCCCCAAACCCCCCGAGCCCCCTCCCCAGACCCCTCAGCCCCCTCCCCAAACCCCCCGAGCCCCCTCCCACTGCCCCAAACCCCCCCAAGCCCCCTCCCCAGACCCCTCAGCCCCCTGCCCCAAACCCCCCGAGCCCCCTCCCCCTGCCCCAAACCCCCCGAGCCCCCTCCCCAGACCCCTCAGCCCCCTCCCCAAACCCCCCGAGCCCCCTCCCCAGACCCCTCAGCCCCCTCCCCGTGCCCCAAACCCCCCCAAGCCCCCTCCCCAGACCCCTCAGCCCCCTCCCCAAACCCCCCGAGCCCCCTCCCCAGACCCCTCAGCCCCCTCCCCGTGCCCCAAACCCCCCCGAGCCCCCTCCCCACCTCTCTGCCGGTCAGCACGTGCCGGGCCAGTTTGACCTTGGCGAAGTTGCCCTTGCCGATGGTCCTCAGCAGCCGGTAGTTGCCCACGTGGGGGGGCTCCTCGGCCCCCAGCGAGTTCCGGCCCCGGGGGGCTCCGGACCCCCGCCCCGACCACCCCCCCCCGCCCTTCTCGGGGCGGCCGCTGCCCCCCGGGCCCGCCAGCTGGGGGGGGGGAGAGGGGGGCGTCAGACCCCTCCCCAAATTGTGGGGTCAGCCCTGAGACCCCTCCCCCCCAAAAACATCGCAGTGAGACCCCTCCCCAAATTGTGGGATCAGCCCTGAGACCCCCCCCAAAAACATCGCAGTGAGACCCCGGCCCTGAGACCCCTCCCCAAATTGTGGGGTCAGCCCTGAGACCCCCCCCCAAAAACATCACAGTGAGACCCCTCCCGAAATTGTGGGGTCGGCCCTGAGACCCCTCCCCAAAACATCACAGTGAGACCCCGGCCCTGAGACCCCTCCCCAAATTGTGGGACCCCGGCCCTGAGACCCCTCCCCAAAAACATCACAGTGAGACCCCTCCCCAAATTGTGGGGTCAGCCCTGAGACCCCCCCAAAAACATCACAGTGAGAGCCCGGCCCTGAGACCCCTCCCCGAATTGTGGGACCCCGGCCCTGAGACCCCTCCCCAAAACATCACAGTGAGACCCCGGCCCTGAGACCCCTCCCCAAATTGTGGGGTCAGCCCTGAGACCCCTCCCCAAAAACATCACAGTGAGACCCCTCCCCAAATTGTAGGGTCAGCCCTGAGACCCCCCCCAAAAACACCACAGTGAGACCCCTCCCCAAATTGTGGGGTCAGCCCTGAGACCCCCCCCCCCAAAAACATCACAGTGAGACCCCTCCCCAAATTGTGGGGTCAGCCCTGAGACCCCCCCCAAAAACATCGCAGTGAGACCCTGGCCCTGAGACCCCTCCCCAAATTGTGGGACCCCGGCCCTGAGACCCCTCCCCAAAAACATCACAGTGAGACCCCTCCCCAAATTGTGGGGTCAGCCCTGAGACCCCTCCCCAAAACATCACAGTGAGACCCCGGCCCTGAGACCCCTCCCGAAATTGTGGGGTCAGCCCTGAGACCCCCCCCAAAACATCGCAGTGAGACCCTGGCCCTGAGACCCCTCCCCGAATTGTGGGGTCAGCCCTGAGACCCCTCCCCAAAACATCACAGTGAGACCCCTCCCCAAATTGTGGGGTCAGCCCTGAGACCCCTCCCCCCCAAAAACATCACAGTGAGACCCCGGCCCTGAGACCCCTCCCCGAATTGTGGGACCCCGGCCCTGAGACCCCCCCCCAAATTGTGGGGTCAGCCCTGAGACCCCTCCCCAAATTGTGGGGTCAGCCCTGAGACCCCCCCCAAAAATCACAGTGAGACCCCGGCCCTGAGACCCCTCCCCGAATTGTGGGACCCCGGCCCTGAGACCCCTCCCCAAATTGTGGGGTCAGCCCTAAGACCCCCTCCCCCAAAATCTGATGAGACCCCGACCCCCCCCTCTTCACCGCACGGGGGGGTGAAACCACTGAGACCCCTCCCCAAATCATCCCAGCCTCATCAGGCCCGAGACCCCCGAGACCCCGGATCCATTCCCGGGGGTCCCGGTGATCCCGGATCCATTCCCGGGGGTCCCGAGACCCCCCGGATCCATTCCCGGGGTTCCCGGTAATCCCGGATCCATTCCCGGGGGTCCCGAGACCCCCGAGACCCCCCGGATCCATTCCCGGTGACCCCCGAGCCCCCCCCGGATCCATTCCCGGGGGTCCCGGTGATCCCGGATCCATTCCCGGGGGTCCCGAGACCCCCGAGCCCCCCCGGATCCATTCCCGGGGGTCCCGAGACCCCCGAGCCCCCCCGGATCCATTCCCGGTGGTCCCGGTGACCCCGAGCCCCCCCCGGGACCCCTCCCCCGCCGCTTTACCGAGACCCCCAGTGCCCCCCCCACCCCCGGTACCACCCCAGCGCCCCGCGGTGTCCCCAGCCCCTCTGGGACCCCTCCCGGTGCTCCCGGTGCTCCCAAACCGCTCCCGGTGCCCCCCCCGCCCCTCCCGGTGCCCCCCCGGTCCCGCCCAAGCCCCCCCCCCGGTATCCCCGGTACCCCCCAGCCCCCTCCCGGCACCAACCCACCCGCACCCGGTGCCCGCACGGTTCCTCCCCATCCCCTCCCCGGGCCCCCCCCGGTGCCCCACCCGGGCCTGCCCCCGGTGCCGTCCCCCCCTCACCGTGTCCGCGTTGCGCTCGTTCCCCGCCGCCAGGGCGGAGCGCGAGGACATGGTCCCGGCCCGGGGGGCACCGGGGGGCACCGGGAGGGGCGGTCCCGTTGCCGGGGGTCCCGTTCCCGGGGGGCTCCCGTTACCGGGGGGGGCGGAGGGGCCGGGCCATGGCGGCCATGGCGCCGGAACCGGAACCGGGGCGCGCCGGGGGCGGGGCCAAGCCCATATAAGGAGCGTGGCGGGCGGGTTTGCCCCGCCCACGACGCGGAGCGGACCAATCAGAACGCGTCGCCCGAGCATGGAGACAGCTGGACTCGCCCTAGGAGGGGGCGTGGCCGAGCGCGGGCGGCGCGTTGTGATTGGCTGAGCGCCGGCCAATAGGAGGAGAGAGCCGGGTTTAACCCGCGAGTGACCGGGGAAGGGCCACGTGGGTCGCGAGGTCACGTGGGAGGGCACGTGATCCGTCCCTGTCACACCCGGGGTCCCCACTGTCACCCGTGTCCCCTCCGGGTCACACCCGGGGTCCCCACTGTCACCCGTGTCCCCTCCCGTGTCCTCTCCCTGTCACACCCGGGGTCCCCACTGTCACCCGTGTCCCCTCCCTGTCACACCCGGGGTCCCCAGTGTCACCCGTGTCCCCTCCCTGTCACACCCGGGGTCCCCAGTGTCACCCGTGTCCCCTCCGGGTCACACCCGGGGTCCCCACTGTCACCCGTGTCCCCTCCGGGTCACACCCGGGGTCCCCACTGTCACCCGTGTCCCCTCCCGTGTCCCCTCCCTGTCACACCTGCGGTCCCAGAGTGTCACCCGTGTCCTCTCCCTGTCACACCCGGGGTCCCCAGTGTCACCCGTGTCCCCTCCCTGTCACACCCGGGGTCCCCAGTGTCACCCGTGTCCCCTCCCGTGTCCCCTCCCTGTCACACCTGCGGTCCCAGAGTGTCACCCATGTCCTCTCCCTGTCACACCCGGGGTCCCCAGTGTCACCCGTGTCCCCTCCGGGTCACACCCGGGGTCCCCAGTGTCACCCGTGTCCCTTCCCTGTCACACCTGGGGTCACACCTGACACACCTGTCCCCTCCCGTGCCATCCGTGTCACACCCGGGGTTCCCAATGTCCCCTCCCGGTCACACGTGGGGTCCCCTGTGTCACACCTGTCCCCTCCCGGTCAACCACAGGGTCACTTGTAGGGTCTCCAGTGTCACCCGTGATGTCCCTCGTGTCACCCGTGTCCCCTCCCTGTCACCCGTGAGGTCCCAGGTGTCCCTGCACCCTGTCCCTGTGCCATCCCCTGCTGTCACTGCGGTCCCCTCCCGTGTCCCGTGTCCCCCAGTGTCACCTCGTCCTGCCCCGTGTCCCCCAGTGTCACCGTGTCCTGTCCCCCAGTGCCACCGTGTCCTGTCCCCGTGTCCCCCAGTGTCACCTCGTCCTGTTCCCGTGTCCCCCAGTGTCACCTCGTCCTGTCCCCGTGTCCCCCAGTGCCACCGTGTCCTGTCCTTGCGCCATCCCCGTGTCCCCCAGTGTCACTGTGTCCTGTCCCCGTGTCCCCCAGTGTCACCGTGTCCTGTCCCCGTGTCCCCCAGTGCCACCGTGTCCTGTCCTTGCGCCATCCCCGTGTCCCCCAGTGTCACTGTGTCCTGTCCCCGTGTCCCCCAGTGTCACCGTGTCCTGTCCCCGTGTCCCCAAGTGTCACCTCGTCCTGTCCCCGTGCCCCCAGTGTCACCGCGTCCTGTCCCCGTGTCCCCCAGTGCCACCGTGTCCTGTCCCCGTGTCCCCCAGTGTCACCGTGTCCTGTCCCCCAGTGTCACCTCGTCCTGTCCCCGTGCCCCCCAGTGCCACCGTGTCCTGTCCCCGTGTCCCCCAGTGTCACCTCGTCCTGTTCCCGTGTCCCCCAGTGCCACCGTGTCCTGTCCCCGTGTCCCCCAGTGTCACCGTGCCCTGTCCCTGCGCCATCCCCGTGTCCCCCAGTGTCACCTCGTCCTGTTCCCGTGTCCCCCAGTGTCACCGTGCCCTGTCCCTGCGCCATCCCCGTGTCCCCCAGTGTCACCTCGTCCTGTTCCCGTGTCCCCCAGTGTCACCTCGTCCTGTCCCCGTGTCCCCCAGTGTCACCGTGTCCTGTCCCCGTGTCCCCCAGTGTCACCGTGTCCTGTCCCTGCGCCATCCCCGTGTCCCCCAGTGCCACCGTGTCCTGCCCCGTGTCCCCCAGTGCCACCGTGTCCTGTCCCCGTGTCCCCCAGTGCCACCGTGTCCTGTCCCCGTGTCCCCCAGTGTCACCGTGTCCTGTCCCCGTGTCCCCCAGTGTCACCGTGTCCTGTCCCCCAGTGTCACCGTGTCCTGTCCCTGCGCCATCCCCGTGTCCCCCAGTGTCACCGCGCTCCCCTCCCGGTTCTCTTGGATCGTCTGTGTCACCCACGGGGTCCCTTCCCGGTGTCCCCGATGTCCCCGGTGTCCTCAGAGTCCCCTCCCGGTGTCCCCAGAGTCCCCTCCCGGTGTCCCCGGTGTCCCCAGGGTCCCCTCCCGGTGTCCCCAGGGTCCCCTCCCGGTGTCCTCGGTGTCCCCGATCCCCCCAGGATCCCATCCCGGTGTTCCCAGAGTCCCCATCCCGGTGTCCCCGGTGTCCCCAGAGTCCCCTCCCGGTGTCCCCGATGCCCCCGGTGTCCCCCGCCCCCGCCGCGATGTCCGCCCGTTCCCCCCGCCCCGTCCCGGTGCCCGAGCGGAACCGGGGCTGACCCTGCCCGGCCGGGGAGGCCCCACCGGGGCGGCGCTTCCTCAGGAAACCCCCGGCCAGCGCCAGTGTCACCGCCGCCACCGCCAGTGTCACCGCCGCCACCGCCGGTGTCACCGCCGCCACCGCCGGTGTCACCGCCGCCACCACCGCCACCGCTTCCAGCGCCGCCGGTGCCGCCGGTGCCGCCGCCGCGGGGACCGCGCCGGTCCGGGGGGCTCCGCGCACCCTCGTGTCGCGTCCCCGCCGTGTCCCCTCGCCCTCCGGCCGCCAGCCCGGTGGCCCCCGGTGGCCCCCGGCGATGCCGCTGCTCCGGAGACCCCCGGGGGGGGCGGCGGGGGGCGGCCAGGAGGACGGGGACCCCTTCGCCACCAACCCCGAGAGCCGGCGGCGGCGCCGCGCCACCCTGGGGGGGCTGGTGGGGCTCGGGGGACAGCTGGGGGGACACCTGGGACACCTGGGGGGACACCTGGGACAGCTGGGGGGACCCTTCGGCCGCGCCCGCCGCCCCCGAGACCCCGCCGGGCCCCGCGGCCGCCGCCGCTCCGAGGACTCGGGGGTCCCGCGGAGACCCCCGGAGGAGGCGGGCGGGGGCAAGCGGGGGTCGCTGCTGCGGCTGGCCCTGGGGACGTGGGGACAGCGGGGCACCGAGAAGGTGTCGCCGGTGGAGGGACAGGCGGGGGACAGCGCGGACGGAGCGGGACAGCGGCCGGAGAGCGGCGGGAAGGACAAGGACGGCGACCGGGAGCCGCTGTCGGGTGAGTGGGGACAGCGGGGGACACCAGAGGGACAAGGGGGGGGGGGCTCGGGGACACCGAGGGGGTGCGGGGGGCTTGGGGAGGGGGACAGAGGCCGCAGGGACGCGGGGACGGTGACAAGGGAGGAGGGGATGGGGACTTCGGGAGATGGGACGTGGGGACAGGGATGGGGACAGGGACTTGTGGCTACAGGGACTCGGGAGTGGCGACTTCGGGAGGCGGGATGGAGCTGCGGGCTGGGGACGGGGGACATGGGGACACGGGGACAGACAGGGGGACAGGGGGACAGACAGGGGGACAGGGGGACAGAGACACAGGGACAGGGGGACAGGGGGACAGAGGGACACGGGGACAGAGACGGGGGATAGAGACACGGAGACGGGGGACACGGGGACGGGGGGACAGGGGAAACGGGGACAGGGGGACACGGGCACACGGGCACACGGGCACACGGGGACAGGGGGACACGGGGACAGTGGGACATGGAGACACGGGGACAGGGGGACACGGGCACACGGGGACAGGGGGACACGGGAACAGTGGGACATGGAGACACGGGGACAGGGGGACACGGGCACACCGGGACACGGGGACAGAGGGACACGGGGGACAGGGGAACACGGGGGACAGGGGGACACGGGGACAGAGACACGAGGATAGAGACAGGGAGACGGGGGACACGGGGACAGGGGGACACGGGGACAGGGGGACAGACAGGGGGACACGGGGACAGGGGGACAGGGGGACACGGGGACAGGGGGACACGGGGACAGGGGAACAGGGGGACACGGGCACATCGGGACAGGGGGACAGACAGGGGGACAGAGACACGGGGACAGGGGGACACGGGGACAGGGGGACATGGGGACACGGGAACAGGGGGACACGGGCACACAGGGACACGGGGGACAGGGGGACAGACAGGGGGACAGAGACACGGGGACACGGGGACACGGGGACAGGGGGACACGGGGACAGGGGGACACGGGGGCACGGGGACAGACAGGGGGACAGAGACACGGGGACACGGGGACACGGGGACAGGGGGACACGGGGACAGGGGGACACGGGGACACGGGGACAGACAGGGGGACAGAGACACGGGGACACGGGGACAGGGGGACACGGGGACACGGACCCCACGCGTCCCCCCGGTGTCCCCGCAGTGCTGGAGATCCTGGAGCTGATCCAGCGCCGGGACCTGGTGGCGGCGGACGCTCAGATCATCGCGCTGGAGGCCGAGTGCGCGCTGGCCCCGTCGCGGCCGCCGTCCCCGTGTCCCCCGGTGTCCCCCTCCTCCGCGGGCTCCCCGCCGCCCTCACCGGGCCCCGCGGGCGGGCGGCGGGCGCGGGACGTGGCGCTGCTGTACCGGGCGCTGCTGGCGCAGCTCTGGGCCGTGGTGGCCGAGGCGGTGGCCGCGGGGCGAGCGGTGGCCCCGCTGCGGGCGGTGGTGGCCGTGCTGGAGCAGGAGGAGGCGGCGGACGCTCGGAGCCCCCCCGGGACGGTGCCGGGGCGGCCGCGGGGGCTGCGGCGCCGCTGGCACGAGGCGGTGGCCAGGGCGGCGAGCGAGCGGCTGGCGCAGGTGGCCCCGGCGGGCGGGCTGGGGGCCCGGCTGGCCGCGCTGGCCGCGAGGGTCGTGGGGGACCTGGGGGTCGTGCGGAGCCACGTGGCCCCCGCGTACCCCCCCGAGTACGGAGCGCTCGGGGTCTACGCCCGCGGCTACCACCGAGCGCTGGCCCAGCAGCTGCGGGCGCTGGCCCAGAGACCCCTGGCCGTGCCCGACCTGTACCTGCTGCTCGACTGGCACAGCAACGCCTACCCCAGGTGAGACCCCTGCCGGGACCCCCGAGATGGCCGCAGACGCCCCTGAGCACACCTGGGACACCCAGGGGACCCCCACGCTCCTCCTGGCACCTGTGGGACCCCCACCCAGAGCCCCGCGACACCCGTGGGACCCCAAACATCTGCCCCCACTGGGCACCCCGTGTCCCCGCGTGTCCCCTTCGTGTCCCCCCGTGTCCCCAGACACCCACCGGGGCTGTTCCCCCGTGTCCCCCCGTGTCCCCTCGTGTCCCCCTCGTGTCCCCGCGTGTCCCCCCGTGTCCCCAGACACCCACCGGGGCTATCCCCCCGTGTCCCCTCGTGTCCCCCTCGTGTCCCCCTGACACCCACCGGGGCTATCCCCCCGTGTCCCCCCGTGTCCCCTCGTGTCCCCCCGTGTCCGCAGACACCCACCGGGGCTGTCCCCCCGTGTCCCCCCGTGTCCCCTCGTGTCCCCCCGTGTCCCCCCGTGTCCCCCCCGTGTCCCCCCGTGTCCCCAGACACCCACCGGGGCTGTCCCCCCCCCAGGGAGGTTTTGGGGCACCCCGAGGTGGGGGCTCTGCTGCGGACACAGGAGCTGGGACCCCTCCTGCCCCCGGAGACCCAGCGCGACCTCGAGAGCTCCTGCATCGCTGCCGTCAAGGTGGGCACCGGGGACACCGGGCTGGGGACACCGGGCTGGGGACACCGGGCTGGGGACACCGGCTGGCACCGGGGACACCGGGCTGGGGACACCGGGCTGGGGACACCGGGCTGGGGACACCGGCTGGCACCGGGGACACCGGGCTGGGGACACCGGGCTGGGGACACCGGCTGGCACCGGGACTGCCACTGCTGCCCAGGACGGTCCCGGGGCGGGGGGCTGCGGGGGGCTGCGGGGGGCTGCGGGGGGCTGCGGGGGGCTGCGGGGGGCTGCCCGCTCCCGGTGTCCCCACACCCGCGCCGTGTCCCCACGCCGTGCCAGGCCAAGGTGGAGGTGGCCGTGGCGCAGGAGCTGCAGCTCAGCGAGGACACCTGGCCCGAGGATGTCACCAGCCAGGACATGGAGGAGGGACTGGCCACGCGTGTCACCGGGGTACGGCCGCGCCGGGCACCCCCTCACCTTTCCCTGTCCCCCGGGGTGGCCCCGAGGGCCAGCGGCGGCTCAGGGGACGCTGCGGCGGTGGCCGTGTCCCCAGGCCCGCGGTGGCTGTGTCCCCGTGTCCCCAGGCCCGCGGTGGCCGTGTCCCCAGGCCCGCAGTGGCCGTGTCCCCGTGTCCCCACGCCCGCGGTGGCCTTGTCCCCGTGTCCCCACGCCCGCGGTGGCTGTGTCCCCAGGCCCGCAGTGGCCGTGTCCCCGTGTCCCCGGGCCCGCAGTGGCCGTGTCCCCGTGTCCCCAGGCCCGCGGTGGCCGTGTCCCCGTGTCCCCAGGTCCGCGGTGGCCGTGTCCCCAGGCCCGCGGTGGCTGTGTCCCCAGGCCCGCGGTGGCCGTGTCCCCGTGTCCCCACGCCCGCGGTGTCCCCACAGCTGCTGCGGGCGCACGTGGACCGAGCCCCCCAGGTGACCCCCGAGTTCGGGCGGGAGATGGCCCACAGCCTGCTGGGCGTGCTGGTGGCCTTCCTGCTCAGGTGGGGACCCGCGGGGACACCGGGCTGTGACACAGCGCGGGGACACGGGGACACGCGGGGCGGAGCTGCGGTGCCACAGGAGCCGCGTCCCCCCCCGTGTCCCCCGGCTGTCACCGCGGTGACCGGAGCTGTCCCCAGCTTCCAGAGGAAGGTCGAGCGCTTCCTGGAAGCCCCCGGCGAGCTCCCCCCACCCGACGGCTCCCCCGGCCGTGCCATCGCCTTGGCCAACTGCTGCCCCCCGTTCAGGTGAGGCCAGCCCGGGCTGTCCCCGCGTCACCGGGGGGTCCCCGCGGAGCCCTGACCCCCCTCGCTGTCCCCCCGGGCAGGGCGTTCGCAGAGCGGCTGGCGCAGTTCGGGCACCCCGAGAGCGAGGAGCCGCGGCGCCAGGCCCACGCCGCGCTGGACCGGGTCACCCGCGCCTGCGGCCACGTCCTCAGCCGCCGCCTCTTCGAGGACCTCAAGGTGTCCCCAGGGCGGGTGGTGGCGTGACGAGGACCTTCGCTGGGTGACACCCCCGGGGACAGGGCGGCCAGGTGTCCCCTCCCGGTGTCCCCAGGGTCCCTTCCCGGTGTCCCCGGTGTCCCCAGGATCCCATCCCGGTGTCCCCAGGGTCCCATCCCGGTGTCCCCGGTGTCCCCAGAGTCCCATCCCAGTGTCCTCAGAGTCCTCTCCCAGTGTCCCTAGGGTCCCCTCCCGGTGTCCCCAGGATCCCATCCCGGTGTCCCCGGTGTCCCCAGAGTCCCCTCCCGGTGTCCCCGGTATCCCCAGGATCCCATCCCGGCGTCCCCGGTGTCCCCAGAGTCACATCCCGGTGTCCCCAGGGTCCCCTCCCGGTGTCCCCGGTGTCCCCGGTGTCCCCGGTGTCCCATCCCGGTGTCCCCAGAGTCCTCTCCCGGTGTCCCCGGTGTCCCATCCCGGTGTCCCCAGAGTCCTCTCCCGGTGTCCCCGGTGTCCCATCCCGGTGTCCCCAGGGTCCCCTCCCGGTGTCCCCAGGTGTCCCCTCCCGGTGTCCGCGGGTCACTGCGGGTGACGCCCCTGCCGCCCCCAGCCCCATTTCGGCAAGCTGATGAAGCGCAAGTGGCTGACGAGCTCGGACGCCTTCGACTCCATCGTGATGCTCATCACCGGCTTCGCGCAGACGCTGCGCCCGCTGCACCCCGAGCCCCACCAGGTGTGCGGGACACGCGTGGGGACACGGGGACACGCGGGGGGACACGCGGGGGACACGCGTGGGGACACGGGGACACGCGGGGGACATGCGGGGGACACGGGGGACACGGGGGACACGCGAGGAAGATGCTGGGAACGCGCTGGGGACACGTGGGGGGACACGCGGGGGACACGCTGGGGGACACGCGGGGGACACGCGGGGGGACACGGGGGACACGCGTGGGACACACGGGGACACGCGTGGGGACACGCTGGGGGACACACGGGGGAGATGCTGGGGAGACACCGGGGGGACACGCGGGGGACACGCTGGGGGACACGCTGGGGGACACGGGGGACACACGGGGGAGATGCTGGGGAGACACGGGGGGGACACGCGGGGGGACACGCTGGGGACACGCGGGGGGACACACGGGGGAGATGCTGGGAACGCGCTGGGGACACGCGGGGGGACACGCTGGGAACGCGCTGCGGACACGCGGGGGACACGCGGTGCCGCTGCCGTGTGGCGCTGAGGGGACATTTTCGGGGTGTCGCCGGTCGCGGTGGCAGGTGCTGGTCAGCGAGCTGCACCGCCGGGTGCTCATCGAGTACGTGCGGCCGCTGCTGCAGGGGCGCCTGGTGTGCGCCTCGGCCAAGGCGCGCTCACGCGTGGCCGCCCGCCTGGGCGACGAGGCCCGGCAGCTCCGCGAGCTCTTCACGCGCCTGGTGAGACCCCCGGGACCCCCCTCCGGTTGGGGTCGGGTGGCACCCGCGCTCCCGGCGGCCGTGGAGCGGCGCTGAGCTGTCCCCAGAGTGTCACCACCCCACGGCTCCCCCGCCAGGACTCGGCGTCGCCCTGGCTGGACTCGGTGGTGCCGCGGCTGCGGGAGCTGCTGGTGCTGGAGGACACGGCCGCGCTGCAGATGGAGGTCGGCGCCCTGGCCAGGGACTTCCCCGACGTGCGGTGGGTGCGGGGACCCCGCGGGGGTGACACAACGCGGGGGTGACACAACGCGGGGGTGACACAACGCGGGGTGACACAAAGCGGGAGGGACGCTCTGCCGGTGGTGGCCGCGGACAGGACGCGGCGAGCCCGCGGGGACCGAGCGGGGTGACCGGACGTGGCCTCCGGCCCTTCCCGGCAGCCCCCGCCCCGCTCCTCCCGCCGGGAAGCGGCCGCGGCCCCGCGCCAGGTCCCCTCCCCTGTCCCCTCCCCTGTCCCGGTCCCGGTCCCGGGGGACCGGTGGCACGCGCGGCCACCCCGGGACGGGGCGGGGAGGGGAACACCGGTTAAACCGGGCAGGGGGGACCGTGTGAAGCGCGGGGCCCTCCCCGGAGCCGCAGCCGGGGGTCCGGGGGGTTCTGTCCCCGCTCACCGCCGCTCCCCGCTGTCCCCGCAGGCGGAGACACGTGGCCGCGCTGCTGGACGCGCGGGGGCTGCGGGCGCAGGGCCCTCGGCGCGAGATCCTGGGGGTGCTGCAGGATCTGGGGGGGTCGGAGGCCGAGGCGGGGCCCCCCCGGCACCGAACGTTCTTCTCGGAGCTGCCGGCGCCGCGCCCCGTGCGCTGCCTCCCGTTCCACCTGCCCCGGCTGCGCCTCCCGCGCCGCAGCCCCGCCAGGCCCCCCCCGTGACACCCCCGGGACCCCCGCGGGGCCGGCGACACCCTCGGAACCCGCAGCGCGTCCCCAAGGGGCTGGGGACACCCCCGAGCTCGGGTCTGTCACCTCCCGGGGCTGGGGACCCCCCGAGCTCGGGTCTGTCACCTCCCGGGGCTGGGGACACTCTCAGCCCAGGGTCTGTCACCTCCCGGGGCTGGGGACACCCCCGAGCTCGGGTCTGTCCCCTCCCGGGGCTGGGGACACTCTCAGCCCAGGGTCTGTCACCTCCCGGGGCTGGGGACACCCCCGAGCTCGGGTCTGTCCCCTCCCGGGGCTGGGGACACTCTCAGCCCGGGGTCTGTCCCCTCCCGGGGCTGGGGACACTCTCAGCCCGGGGTCTGTCCCCTCCCGGGGCTGGGGACACTCTCAGCCCCGGGTCTGTCACCTCCCGGGGCTGGGGACACTCTCAGCCCCGGGTCTGTCACCTCCCGGGGCTGGGGACACTCTCAGCCCGGGGTCTGTCACCTCCCGGGGCTGGGGACACTCTCAGCCCGGGGTCTGTCCCCTCCCGGGGTTGGGGACACTCTCAGCCCGGGGTCTGTCACCTCCCGGGGCTGGGGACACTCTCAGCCCCGGGTCTGTCACCTCCCGGGGTTGGGGACACTCTCAGCCCCGGGTCTGTCCCCTCCCGGGGTTGGGGACACTCTCAGCCCCGGGTCTGTCCCCTCCCGGGGCTGGGGACACTCTCAGCCCGGGGTCTGTCCCCTCCTGGGGCTGGGGACACTCTCAGCCCGGGGTCTGTCCCCTCCCGGGGCTGGGGACACCCCCGAGCTCAGGTCTGTCCCCTCCCGGGGCTGGGGACACCCCCGAGCTCCGGTCTGTCCCCTCCTGGGGCTGGGGACACTCTCAGCCCGGGGTCTGTCCCCTCCCGGGGTTGGGGACACCCCAAATCTGGGCGTGTCCCCCCCCGGTCCCCCCCAGTGTATAAACGACGCTGTAAATTGGCACCAGGAGAGGTGTCCTCGTCCTTGGGGACAGGGCTGGGGGCACCGAGGGGTCCCGTGGGACACCCGGGGGAGGGGACAGGGAGGGCAGCGCCACCCCCGTGTCCCCACGGGGACTCGGGGCGGGGGGGCTCTGGGTGGGTCCCCCCTCCCCGGGTCAGAAATAGTCGGGATCCGGCCAGGAAGAGGCGACAGCTAAAAATAAGTGACCGCGGCGGGAGCGGGGCCAGGGGTCACCGTGTCACCCCCGGCCCTGGGAAGGGACCGGCGGCGGCGGAAGCGACAGCGCCGGGCGGGGACCGGGGGGCGCCGGGGGGGGCGCACGGGGGGGACCCCGGCGCTGGGAGGGAGCGAGGGACAGCGTGGGGACACTCGGGACAGCGTGGGGACACTCGGGGACGGAGGTGGCAGCGCGTGCGGGGGGACAGGGGGGCGACAGTGGCGTGTCCCCGCCGGTGCCCGGTGCCAGCCCCGGTGAATCACCGGGAGCCTGACGTCAAGGCGGGGGGGGAGGAAGGAAACCCCCCCAAAGGGAGGAGTGAGGGGGTCGGGGGGAGCCCCCAAAGCTGGAACGGGGGGCAGCAGCACCGCGGTGACCCCCGAACTGGGAAAGGACCCCCTAAACTGGGAGAGGACCCCTCCCAAACTGGGAGAGGACCCCTCCCAAACTGGGAGAGCACCAACAGCGAACCGGGAGCGGATCCCCCAAACTGGGCGGGGACCTCCCAAACTGGGAAAGGACCCCCTAAACTGGGAAAGGAGCACCTAAACTGGGAAAGGAGCCCCTAAACTGGGAAAGGAGCACCTAAAGTGGGAAAGGAGCCCCTAAACTGGGAAAGGACCCCCTAAACTGGGAAAGGATTCCCCAAATTGGGCAGGGACCCCCTAAACTGGGAGAGAACCCACATCAAACTGGGAAAGGATTCCCCAGACTGGGAGGGGACCCCCTAAACTGGGAGTGGATCCCCTAAACTGGGCAGGGACCCCCTAAACTGGGAGAGAACCCACATCAAACTGGGAAAGGACCCCCTAAACTGGGAAGGGACCCCCTAAACTGGGAGTGGATCCCCTAAACTGGGAGAGAACCCACATCAAACTGGGAAAGGACCCCCTAAACTGGGCAGGGACCCCCTAAACTGGGAGAGAAGCCACATCAAACTGGGAAAGGATTCCCCAAATTGGGCAGGGACCCCCTAAACTGGGAGAGAAGCCACATCAAACTGGGAAAAGATTCCCCAGACTGGGAAGGGACCTCCCAAACTGGGAAAGGACCCCCAATACTGGGAAGGGACCCCCTAAACTGGGAGTGGATCCCCTAAACTGGGCAGGGACCCCCTAAACTGGGAGAGAACCCACATCAAACTGGGAAAGGATTCCCTAAACTGGGTTAGGACCCCCTAAACTGGGAGAGAACCCACATCAAACTAGGAAAGGACCCCCTAAACTGGGCAGGGGCCCCCCAAACTAGGAAAGGACCCCCTAAACTGGGTAGGGACCCCCTAAACTGGGAGAGAACCCACATCAAACTGGGAAAGGACCCCCTAAACTGGGCAGGGGCCCCCCAAACTAGGAAAGGACCCCCTAAACTGGGCAGGGGCCCTCCCAAACTGGGAAAGGACCCCCTAAACTGGGCAGGGGCCCCCCAAACTGGGAAAGGACCCCCTAAACTGCGCAGGGGCCCCCCAAACTGGGAAAGGACCCCCTAAACTGGGCAGGGGCCCCCCAAACTGGGAAAGGACCCCCTAAACTGGGCAGGGGCCCCCCAAACTGGGAAAGGACCCCCTAAACTGGGAGTGGATCCCCTAAACTGGGAAAGGACCCCCTAAACTGGGCAGGGCCCCCCCAATCTAGGAAAGGACCCCCTAAACTGGGCAGGGGCCCCCCAAACTGGGAAAGGACCCCCTAAACTGGGCAGGGCCCCCCCAATCTAGGAAAGGACCCCCTAAACTGGGCAGGGGCCCCCCAAACTGGGAAAGGACCCCCTAAACTGGGCAGGGGCCCTCCCAAACTGGGAAAGGACCCCCTAAACTGGGCAGGGGCCCCCCAAACTGGGAAAGGACCCCCTAAACTGGGCAGGGGCCCCCCAAACTGGGAAAGGACCCCCTAAACTGCGCAGGGGCCCCCCAAACTGGGAAAGGACCCCCTAAACTGGGCAGGGGCCCCCCAAACTGGGAAAGGACCCCCTAAACTGGGCAGGGCCCCCCCAATCTAGGAAAGGACCCCCTAAACTGGGCAGGGGCCCCCCAAACTGGGAAAGGACCCCCTAAACTGGGCAGGGGCCCCCCAAACTGGGAAAGGACCCCCTAAACTGGGCAGGGGCCCCCCAAACTGGGAAAGAACCCCCTAAACTGGGCAGGGGCCCCCCAAACTGGGAAAGGACCCCCTAAACTGGGCAGGGGCCCCCCAAACTGGGAAAGGACCCCCTAAACTGGGCAGGGCCCCCCCAATCTAGGAAAGGACCCCCTAAACTGGGCAGGGGCCCCCCAAACTGGGAAAGGACCCCCTAAACTGGGCAGGGGCCCCCAATCTAGGAAAGGACCCCCTAAACTGGGCAGGGGCCCTCCCAAACTGGGAAAGGACCCCCTAAACTGGGCAGGGGCCCCCCAAACTGGGAAAGGACCCCCTAAACTGGGCAGGGGCCCCCCAAACTGGGAAAGGACCCCCTAAACTGCGCAGGGGCCCTCCCAAACTGGGAAAGGACCCCCTAAACTGGGCAGGGGCCCCCCAAACTGGGAAAGGACCCCCTAAACTGGGCAGGGGCCCCCCAAACTGGGAAAGGACCCCCTAAACTGGGCAGGGGCCCCCCAAACTAGGAAAGGACCCCCTAAACTGGGCAGGGGCCCCCCAAACTAGGAAAGGACCCCCTAAACTGGGCAGGGGCCCCCCAAACTGGGAGACGCCCCCGCGTTTCGCGCCCCGCGCTCCTCCTGGCGGTCACCGCCGGAACTGCAGCCGAGCAGGGGGCGGGGCTTATGGAAGGCGTGATCTCAGGCCCCGCCCATTCCCCGTTGATTGACAGGTGATTGAGTAACGGGGCCGCGCCCCCGCTGTCCCCGTGTCCCCCCCGGTGTCCCCCCCAGCCCCAAAAAAGCCACCGGGAACCGCGGAGCCGCTGGAAGCTGCTTTATTGGCCACGTTTGGGGCGGGACGAGCGCGGACGGGGGGCCCGGGGGGGTCCCCGGACAGGCACGAACACGGCACAGGGCGACAATAATTATCCTCGTTATAATAATAATAAAAAATTAAACATCTCCCGCGCAACAAAAATAGATTTATATACCGGGGGGGGTGGGGGAGGGGAGGGGAGGGGGGAGGGGCGCAGCCAAGGCCGGCGAAGCTGAAGGGGACAGGCGGGGACAGGCGGGGACAGGCGGGATGGGAGCCCACCTGGAGGGGTCACCTGGAGGTGTCACCTGGAGAGGTCACCTGGAGGGGTGACCCTGGAGGGGGAGGAGGACGGCACGCGGGGGGGTCCCGGAGGTGACACAGCTCCAAAGAGGGGGAGGTGACCTGGAGGGGTCACCTGGAGAGGCCCAGGGACCCCCGAGGTGGGGACATGGAGGTGACAAAGTGGCACCTCCGAGAGGGGGGAGACCCCACAGGGACACCTGGAGGGGGGGGAGACGGCCCGTGGAGCCCCTCGGAGCGCTGGCGAGGGGGACACAGGACGTCTCCAGTGGGACAGAAATGACCCCAGAGGGGCGGAGATGGCACCAGAACCCTCCTGGGGATCCGGGATCGGGCACAGGGACCTTCAGCGGGGGACTGGGGACACCTCAGGTGTCACAGGTGCCGCCAGGACCAGGCTGGGACATCTCCAAAGGGATGGAGATGCGGCAGGAACCCCCTGGACGGGGGGACAGACACCTCCAGGGTGACAGGGACACCACGGAGACCTTCTCCGGGTGGCGGGAATCGCACAGGGACGTCACCAAAGGGACGCAGACTCTGCCCAAAGTGCCACAGGATGGCGGGGATCGAGGACAGGGACCTCGAAATGTGACGGGGAGGACAAAAAGACCTTCCCGGGGGGATGGAGGTGGGGCAGCGACATCTCCAGAGGGGTGGAGACGCCGGATGAGCCCCATGAAATGAGGGACGGACACCTCCGAGGTGACAGGGACACCACCAGAGGCTTCTCCGGGCGCTGGGGACAGGGCGGGGACATCTCCAGAGGGCCGGAGATGCAGCAGGAACCCCATGAAATGAGGGACGGACACCTCTGAGGTGACACTGACCCTTCTCCGGGCGCTGGGGACAGGGCGGGGACATCTCCAGAGGGCCGGAGATGCAGCAGGAACCCCATGAAATGAGGGACGGACACCTCTGAGGTGACACTGACCCTTCTCCGGGCGCTGGGGATGGGACAGAGATCCGGGGTGAACCCCATGAAATGAGGGACGGACACCTCTGAGGTGACAGGGACACCACCAGAGGCTTCTCCGGGCGCTGGGGACAGGGCGGGGACATCTCCAGATGGGCGGAGATCGGGGGTGAACCCCGAGAAATGAGGGACGGACACCTCTGAGGTGACAGGGACACCACCAGAGGCTTCTCCGGGAACTGGGGACAGGATAGGGACATCTCCAGAGGGACGGAGATGCAGCAGGAACCCCATGAAATGAGGGACGGACACCTCTGAGGTGACACTGACCCTTCTCCGGGCGCTGGGGACAGGACAAGGACATCTCCAGAGGGACAAAAATCCTGGACGAACCCGCACGGGGTGACGGGGACCGGGAGCAGACAACTCCGAACAGCCACGGGAACGCTGGAGCCTCATCACGGCCACCACCTCCAGGCGCCAAAACCCCCCCCAAAAAAACCCAAACCCCTCCCGACCTCCCTAAAGGAGAAAAAAAAACCCCACTGGAGCCGGAAAAAAAAAAAATCCCAAAAAAGCGGAGCGGGCAAAGGCCAGCCCCGAGGCGCGGCGGGGGCAGGGAGGAGGTGCCCGGTTTTGGGGGGCTCGAGAGGGGGAGGCGGGCCTGGGGCAGAGGGGGGGGACACCCCGTTCACAACGCGAGGAGCGAGGGAGAATTCAAGGAGTCCGAGGACTGGTCGCTGCTGCTGCTCCGCTGGTGCGAGGCTCCACACGTGGCTCCCTCTGGGTGGGTGAACACAAACGCGGGGGTCGCGTTAGGGGGTCCCGCGGGGACCCCGGGCGGGAGGCAGCAGCCGGGGAAGGGACCCTGCGGGCCCTGGAACGGCGCCGGGGGCAGGAAAGCGACGGTCCCCGCCTTGCCCGGGCTGCTCACCTCGGCGGGGCCGGCACCCACGGCGCCGATGTCCTCGAAGGGGACCTTGCAGGCGGGCGCGTGGGCCACCAGCACGAATTCCAGGCGCTCCTTCTCCTTGCGCAGCTCCGCGATCTCGGACTCCAGCTCCGCCTTCTCCTCCTCCAGCTGGTCCGTCTCCTGCGGGGACACCTCTGTCACACACCCTGGCGCTGCCACCCCCCCGCTCCGGGGGCTCGGGGATGTCCCCAAGTGTCCCCGTGCGCACACGGTGTCCCCAAGGCTGAGCGCGGCGTTGTCGCCCTCTGGTGTCCCTGAGTGTCCGTCTGTCCGTGCTGCTGCTGTTGCAGCGCTCCTGGGTGTCCCCTCGGATGTCCCCAAACGTGGGGACATCCCGCAGGCTCCTCCAGAGTCCCCAAGTGTCCGTGTGTCCCCTGTGCTGTCCCCGTGTCAGGGGACATCCCTGAGTGTCCGCTATTCCCATGGAGGGCATCGTCCTCCTCCTCCTCCTCCTGCGGGTGTCCCCTGTGCTGTCCCCAAGCCTGGCGACACCTCTGGGTGTCCAGCTGTCCCCTCCCTTGTCCCCAGCTCTCAGGGGTGGCACTGTCCCTCTCTGTCACTACCGGCCGTCGCTCTGTCCCCTCTGGTGTCCCCAGCTCCTGGGGACACGCCGTCGATTCTCTGCGCTGCCACCACCCCTGTGAGGTCCCCAGGTCCTGGGGACATCGCCACCTCCCCCAGCGGCCCCGAGGGCAAACGAGCCCTGATTGTCGCCAGGGATGTCATTGTCCCTTACATGGTGCTGGGGACACCGCTGCGCCCAGCTCTGAGAGGAGCAGCGACTTCCTCCTCCTCCTCCTCCTCATCCTCCTCCTCATCCTCCTCCTCCTCATCATCCTCCTGCTCCTCCTCATCACGGCTGTCCCCACCTGATGTCCCCAACTCCCCGCCCGATGTTCCCAGCTCCGAGGACATCGCCACCACCGCCCCCTCGATGGGGACACCCGTGTGTCCCCAGCTCCCTCCGGGGACGCGTCCGCTCCACAGCGGAGCATCGCCCGCCCCTTGGGGACAAGGCCACCCCCGCGGTGTCCCCGTGTCCCCGCACTCACCGCCTGCAGCCGGTCCGTCAGCTCCCGGCGCCGGTTGCGACATTTGGCCGCCGCCAGTTTGTTCCTCTCCCGCCGCACGCGGCGCTTCTCCTCCTCCTCCGGCGTCAGCTGCCACACGGACGGGATTGTCACCCTCTGTCACCCTCTGTCACCCGCTGCCACCCGCTGCCACCCGCTGCCACCCGCTGCCACCCCCCGAGCTCCCGCTGCCGCCCGCTGCGTCCCCAAAACCCCGCTGTCTGTCCCCAAAACCCCTCTGTGTCCCCAAAACCCCTCTGTGTCCCCAAAACCCCTCTGTGTCCCCAAAACCCCGCTGTCTGTCCCCAAAACCCCTCTGTGTCTCCAAAACCCCTCTGTCTGTGTCCCCAAAACCCCTCTGCCTGTGTCCCCAAAACCCCTCTGTCTGTGTCCCCAAACCCCCTCTGCCTGTGTCTCCAAAACCCCTCTGCCTGTCCCCAAAACCCCTCTGCCTGTGTCCCCAAAACCCCCCTGTCTGTCCCCAGAACCCCTCTGTCTGTCCCCAAAACCCCTCTGCCTGTCCCCAAAACCCCCCTGTCTGTCCCCAAAACCCCTCTGTCTGTCCCCAGAACCCCTCTGTCTGTCCCCAAAACCCCTCTGTCTGTCCCCAAACCCCCTCCGTGTCCCCAAAACCCCCCTGTCTGTCCCCAAAACCCCTCTGCCTGTCCCCAAAACCCCTCTGTGTGTCCCCAAGACCCCTCTGCCTGTGTCCCCAAAACTCCTCTGTCTGTGTCCCCAAAACCCCTCTGTGTCCCCAAAACCCCTCTGTCTGTGTCCCCAAAACCCCTCTGTCTGTGTCCCCAAAACCCCTCTGTGTCCCCAAAACCCCTGTGTCTGTCCCCAAAACCCCTCTGTCTGTCCCCAAAACCCCTCTGTGTCCCCAAAACCCCTCTGTGTCCCCAAAACCCCTCTGCCTGTGTCCCCAAAACCCCTCTGTCTGTCCCCAAAACCCCTCTGTGTCCCCAAAACCCCTCTGCCTGTCCCCAAAACCCCCTGTGTCCCCAAAACTCCTCTGTCTGTCCCCAAAACTCCTCTGTCTGTCCCCAAAACCTCTCTCCTCGCTACAGGTGAGCGTGGTGGGGATGTCACCAAGTGTGGTGTCCCCAAGGTGCCACCACCCGGGCTGTCCCTCAGGCTCCTGTCACTCATGATGTCCCCAAGGTGCCACCACCTGGGTTGTCCCTTAAGTTCCTGCTGCTCATGATGTCCCCAAGGTGCCATCGGTGCCACCACCCGGGGTGTCCTTCAAGCTCCTGCCGCTCATGATGTCCCCACGGTGCCACCACCTGGAGTGTCCCTCAGGCTCCTGCCACTCATGATGTCCCCAAGGTGCCACCACTTGGGCTGTCCCTCAAGCACCTGCTGCTCATGATGTCCCCAAGGTGCCACCGGTGCCACCACCTGGGCTGTCCCTCAGGCTCCTGTCACTCATGGTGTCCCCAAGGTGCCACCACCCGGGCTGTCCCTCAGGCTCCTGTCACTTACGACACCCCCAAACTCCCCGAGCCCCCGTCACGTCCCCGAAGTGCCACCACCCCCGCTGTCCCCGAAGTGCCACCACCCCCGCTGTCCCCAAGGTCTCACCGTCTCCTCGCGGCTGCGCCGGGGGCGGGCGCGGGGGGCCCGGGCGGGGGTCGGGGCCGGGGGTCCCGCGAAGGCGCCCAGGCCGGGGGCGGAGTAGCTGGGCCCGGGGAGGTCGTAGGGGTCGAGGGGGGGCGGCTGAGCCATGGGAGCCCCCGGGGCCACCGAGGAGATGAGCGTGGGCTGCACCAGCCACTGCAGGTCCTGGCTGGTGGTGATGGCCGTCACCGTGGGCACGAAGGAGCCGGGCATGTCCCCCAGGGCGCTGCACTCCTGCGGGGGACACGGGTCAGAGCGGCCGGGGACAGCGGCGACACGGCCCGGGACCCGACACGGCCCGGGGACAGCGGGGACACGGCCCGGGGACAGCGGCGACACGGCCCGGGACCCACAACAGCCCGGGGACAGCGGCGACACGGCCCGGGACCCACAACAGCCCGGGGACAGCGGAGACACCGCCCGGGGACAGCGGGGACACCGCCCGGGGACAGCGGCGACACGGCCCGGGGACAGCGGGGACACGGCCCGGGGACAGCAGGGACACGGCCCGGGGACAGCGGCGACACGGCCCGGGACCCACAACAGCCCGGGGACAGCGGCGACACGGCCTGGGACCCGACACCGCCCGAGGACAGCGGGGACACGGCCCGGGGACAGCGGCGACACCGCCCGGGGACAGCGGTGACGCCGCACGGGGACAGCGGTGACACCGCCCGGGACCCCCAGCCGCCCGCGATGTGGCGAGTGGAAAGGGCTGGGTGGGCTCGCGGGTGGCACCGGGGTGGCACTGTCACCCCCCGGTGGTGGCCGTCGCTGCCGTCCCTGCGGGGTGCCTTGGTTTGGGGACAGCGCTGTCCCCAGCTGGTGGCACTGGGGTGAGGGTGTGACTGTGATGTCCCCGGCTCATCATCATCACCGCCATCATCATCATCATCATCATCATCATCATCATCATCACCGTGCACGGGCTGCCGAGCAACCACGAGCGGCACCCTCGTGTCCCTGTCACCCGCCAGTGACACCCTCGTGTCCGTGTCACCCGCCAGTGTCCCCCGCCAGTGACACCCGCCAGTGACACCCGCCAGTGACACCCTCGTGTCCGTGTCACCCGCCAGTGTCACCCGCCAGTGTCACCCGCCAGTGACATCCGCCAGTGTCCCCCGCCAGTGACACCCGCCAGTGACACCCTCGTGTCCGTGTCACCCACCAGTGTCACCCGCCAGTGTCACCCTGGCGTCCCTGTCACCCCAACCCGAGGGTCCCTGCCCCCGTGCCGGAGCTCCAAGCGCGTGCAGGGACCCCCAAACCCATCTCGGGCGGATTTGGGGGGGGGTGAGGGGTGGTCGCACCCCCCCCCCACCCCAAAAAGCCTCCGGTCACCCCCGCCCCCCCAAATCTCTGCCATTGGGGGGGACATCGCGGGTCCCCAGGGGACACCGCCACCCTCTGGGGACACCGCCACCCTCTGGGGACACCGCCACCCTCTGGGGACCCCCGCCCCGAGACCCCCATTCCGGGAGTCGCCACCGCGATCGTAGCGGGGGGCGTGGCCTAAGCGCTAGGGGGCGTGGCCACGCAGCGAGGGGGCGTGGCCTCCCCGCCGCTCTCCCAGCGCATGTGGGCGTGGCCTCGCCGGCCGAGGGGGCGTGTCCCTCCTCCTCCTCCCGTCTCCCTTAGCAACGGCGCGCGGGGAAGGGCGGGCGGGGGGGTGGGAACACCCCAAAAATAACCCGCGCGCTTTGCGTGCGTGCCGCGTCACCGGCGGCGGCGTCACTGCGCGCGCTTACGCACGGCCCCGCCCCCCGGCGTCCGCCCCCCCCCCACACCCCCCGCCACCCCCCGCGCGCGCCCCCGCCGCTCCCGGCGCTCACCTGCGCGGCCCCGGCGGCCGCGGGGCTCCCGAAGGAGTCGAGCGGCGACAGGTACTGGGACTCGGCCGAGGGCGAGGAGCTGCAGCGGGACCCCGAGTCGTAGTCCCCGGGGAAGCCCTGGAACATGGCCCCGGGGGCGCGGGGGCCGCCCCGCCGCGACAAGGCTGCGGGTCACGCCGCTACCGGCATCACGGGCACGGCGGGTTGAGGGCTCGGGGAAGCGGGGGGAGGCCCGGAGGGGCTCGCTGCGGGGTCTGTGGCGATCCCCGGTTCGGTGCGGTGAGCCCCGGCTTGTCCGGTCAAGCTCCGGCTGGCCGGTCCGAGCTCCTGTCCGCTGCTAGAGCCGGCGGCGCGTCCGTGCCGGGCTCCGGCGTGCCGGTGCAACGTCCCGGTGAGCCGCTATGAGCTCCGGTATATCCGTGCCGGGCTCCGGTGCGCCTCCGCGAGCCTCGGTTTGCCGGTACCAAGCGCCGCCGTGCCCGTCCCAGACTCCGGTTGTGCTCTATAAGCTCCGGTACATCCGTCCCAGGCTCCGGTCCGCCGCTCCAAAGCCCCGCTGTGTCCCTTACACGCGCCGGTCCATCCGTCCCAGGCTCCGGTTGCTCCGTAAAAAGTCCCGACGCGCCCGTCCCGGGTTCCAAAGTTGTCCGGTACAAAGCCCCCCGGTGCGCCCGTGCCTGGCTCCGATTCGCCGCTACAAGCCCCGGTACATCCGTCCCAAGATCCCCGACACAAAGTTCCGCTCGGCCGCCGCAAGCTCCGGTAAATCCCTTGCCAGGCTCCGGCACGTCCGCTCCGAGCCCCGGTGACGCTCCCGCCGCTCCCCCGGTCTCCGGTTTTATGAATGAACTGCTCACGGCAGCCCCGCCGCTTTATACGGCGGGACCCCGCCCCCCTTCGCTGACGTCACGGCAGCCGCCGCCGCTGCTCCGGGACCCCCGGGACCCCCCCGAGACTCCCCGGACCCCGCAGCCGCCGTGGCCTCGGTCGCCGCCGCCGTTTGAGGCTCCGGGAGCCGCCGCCGCCGTTAAGAGGCCCCTGGGCGGGCCGGGAGCGGGGGGGATCCCTGTCCCCGCCCCCCGGAGTTCCTGTGACGCAATTAGCCATATATGGGCTTGTCTGGAGTGTTTGTTTGGTATCCTAGCAATGACGTCACAGGGATTCCCTCCGCCGCCGCCGCCGCCGCCGCCGCCGCCGCCCGGGCGCGTATTAATAGAAACGGGACCGACCGCGGTTCTAGAAACGGCCTGAACCGTCCGGGCCGCGGCTCCGGGACCCGGGAACTCCCCCGGGAGCCCCCCCGAGACCCCCCCCCACCACCACGGGACCCCCCCCGGGAACCAGCCCGGGGCACCCCCGCCCCCTCCGGTGCATCTCCCGGGCTCTCCCCGGTGACCTCACGGGATCCCGACCGGGAGCGCTCCCCGGATCCCCCATCGGGAGCCCCGGGATCCCCTGCTGTCCTCGAGGACCCCCGGGACCTCCGGTAACCCCTCAGGGCATCTCCCGGGAGCCCCGGGACCCTCGGGAGACCCCCGTTATCCCTCCCGATACGTCCGTGAGCCTTCGGGAGCTCTCCCGGGACCCTCGGGACATCCCGGTGACCTTTCGGGACCCCCCCAGCACCGTCCGGGGTCCCGTCCGGGGGTGCCCGGTACCGGAGCGATGGGAACTTCTCCCCGGAGGATTCCCGGGACCGGGGCAAAGCGACCCCCACTTCCCCCCGCACCGGTGTCACCGGGACCGGGCTGAGGAGCTCGGCGGGGTCCCGGTGGTGGGTGGTGACACACCGGGGGTGGGGACGGTCCCGGTACCGGAGTGCGGGGACCCCGCACTCCCTGGGGGGCCCGGGACGGGGCTCCGGAGGGTCCCGGTCCCTTTCCAGCACCGGGACTGACACCGGAAGCTGATGTCACCGGCGGGAACCGGCGCTGAGTCACGGCGGGAGCACGGGGACCGGAGGGGGGGGCGGTTCCCACGCCCTTGGGGTCATTCATTCATTCATTCATTCATGCAGGCCCCGCCCCCTCCGGTGTCCCCGTCCGGTGTCCCCGTCCGGTGTCCCCGTCCGGTGTCCCCGCTGGCAGCGGGCACGGCACGGCTCGGGAGTCCCGGCCGGGCTGTCCCAGGGTCCCGGTGTGCCGGTCCCGGTGTTCTGTTCGGGCTCCCTACGGTGCTCCTGAGTCCCGGTCCCGGTGTCCCGGTCCCGGTCCCGGTGTTCTGTTCGGGCTCCCTACGGTGCCCCTGAGTCCCGGTCCCGGTGTCCTGGTACCGGTGTCCCAGCCAGGCTCTCAGGGGGTCCCGGGTGTCCCAGCCAGGCTCTCAGGGGGTCCCGGGGTCCCGGCCGGGCTCTCGGACTGTTCCAAGCCCCATTCCCGGTGTCACGGGAATCCCAAACGGGCTCTCGGGGGTTCCCAGCCCCGTTCCCGGGGTCCCTGGGGTCCCAGCCTCGTTCCCGGGGTCCTTGGGGTCCTAGCCCCGTTCCCGGGGGTCTCCGCCGGGCTCTCGGACTGTTCCAAGCCCCGTTCCCGGGGTCCCGGGGGTCCCGGCCGGGCTCTCGGAGGGTTCCCAGCCCCATTACCGGGGTCCTGGAGGTCCCAGCCCCGTTCCCGGTGTCACGGGAGTCCCAGCCGGGCTCTCGGGGGGTTCCCAGCCCCGTTCCCGGGGTCCCGGCCGGGCTGTCGGGGGGTTCCCAGCCCCATTACCGGGGTCTCGGGGGTCCCGGCCGGGGTCTCGGGGGTTTCCCAGCCCCGTTCCCGGGGTCTCGGGGGTCCCGGCCGGGCTCTCGGGGGTTCCCAGCCCCGTTCCCGGGGTCCCGGGGGTCCCGGCCGGGCTCTCGGGAGTTCCCCGCCCCTCTCGCCGTGGCCCCGTCCCGTCCCGGTAAACACTGCGCGGGTCGCCCCGGTTACGGCGTTCCCCGGCGCTGACGTCACCACGTCCGGCGTCCCGTGTTTACGTCGCGCGGCAACGGCCGTGACCATGGCAACAGGGGCGGGGCAGGGGCGAGGCATCGCCAATGAGGGCTGGGAGGGGCGGGGCCAAAACTGAGGGGGCGGGGCTTGCGCCTCCGGGTTCCCGCGCATTTCGCGGAGCGGGGGGACACGGGGGGGACATTGGGGGACACGAGGGACATTGGGGGGACACGGGGGGACACGGGGGACATTGGGGGACACGAGGGACATTGGGGGGACACGGGGGACATTGGGGGACACGAGGGGACATTGGGGGACACGGGGGAACACACGGGGGGACACAGGGGGACATTGGGGGACACAGAAGGACACAGTGGGACACTGAAGGATACGGTGGGACATTGGGGGACACGGGACACACCGAGGGGACATTGGGGGCACACGGGGGGACATTGGGGGACACTGGGGGGACACAGGGGGCACACCGAGGGGACATTGGGGGATAAAGGTGTGACATCGGAGGACATTGGGGGACACGGGGGGGATAGTGGGGGACATTGTGGGACACGGGGGGACAGTGGGGGGACATTGGGGGACACCAGGGGACACTGGGGGACACAGAAAGACAAGGGGACACGGCGAATCACAGTGACAGAGGGACACGGAGGAACACTGAAGGACACAGTGGGACACTGGGGGACATTTGGGGACACTGGGGGACATTTGGGGACACTGGGGGACATCTGGGGACACGGGGGGACATTTGGGGACACTGGGGGACATTTGGGGACACGGGGGGGACATTTGGGGACACGGGGGGGACATTTGGGGACACTGGGGGACATTTGGGGACACGGGGGGGACATCTGGGGACACGGGGGGGACATTTGGGGACACTGGGGGACATTTGGGGACACGGGGGGGACATGGCGAATCACAGACACGCGTCAGGGGGTCCTCGCGGCCCCCCAGGACACCCTGTCCCCCCTGATGTCCCCCCCGCTGTCCCCTCGCCACCACACCTGGCTGTCACAAGAGTTTTTATTAAAGTGTGACCCCCCCGTGCGGGGGACAAGGACACGGGGGGGGGCGACACGCGCCCCCCGAGTGGGGTCCCCAAGGTGTCACCTCGGAGCGGGGGACAGGCGGGGACAGAGGTGTCACTGCGGCTTCACTTTGGCACTTGGGAGCTTGGCCAGGACCCTGCGGGCACAGGGGGGTCGGGGGGGGCCGGGGACACCCCCCGGGACCCCCCGGGGGGAGGGGACAGAGGGGAGGGGGACACGGGGACACTCACCTGGCTCGCAGGTGGCTCAGGTGGCTCCGCACCAGACTCATGTACTGGTCGATCTGGGCCTGGGGACAGGGAGGACACGGGGACAGTTGGGGACATGGGGGGAACTGGGGACAGGGAGGTTGGGGGGTGACAACTGGGGACAAAGCGGGAGGGGACAGGGGACACACACAGCCTGGCCACCCCCGCAGTGTCCCCGCTGTCCCCGTACCTGGTGGCGCCGGTAGAGCACGGGGAAGGTGAATGCGCAGACGACACCTGGCCAGGGAGCGCTGTGTCACCTCGGGTCACCACCCTGTCACCCTCCTGTCCCCAGACTGTGTCCCTGTCCCACTTCCCTTGTCCCCTATCCCCTGTCCCCGTGTCCCCTCCATGTCCCCCCATGTCCCCCCGTGTCCCCTCCATGTCCCCACCGTGTCCCCCCCGTGTCCCCTCCATGTCCCCGTGTCCCCTCCATGTCCCCGTGTCCCTGTATCCCCCCATGTCCTCCCCATGTCCCCACCGTGTCCCCGTGTCCCCTCCATGTCCCCGTGTCCCCCCCGTGTCCCCTCCATGTCCCCGTGTCCCTGCCGCGTCCCCCCATGTCCCCATGCCCCCAATGTCCTCCCATGCCCCCACCATGTCCCCGTGTCCCCCCATATCCCCCAATGTCCCCCCATATCCCCATATCCCCATGTCCCCCATGTCCCCCCGTGTCCCCATGTCCCCCCGTGTCCCCATGTCCCCCCATGTCCCAGTGTCCCCATGTCCCCCCGTGTCCCCAATGTCCCCAGTGTCCCCGCTCCGTACCCGCTCCCAGCAGGGTCAGCCCGTTGCACACGGCCCCCACGTAGGTCAGCAGGTAGAACAGGAAGGCGAACTGCGGCCACCGCGGTGCCACCGCCACTGTCACTGTCACTGTCACCGGCACCCGCCCCAGGGCCCCCGCGTGCCACCCACAGCCTCGGGGCCCCCCGTGTCCCCTGTGCCCCCCATGTCCCCCTGTGCCCTCCGTGTCCCCCTGTGCCCCTGTGTCCCCAACACACCCTGTGCCCCCCTGTGTTCCCCTGTGCCCTCCGTGTCCCCCTGTGCCCCCCGTGTCCCCCTGTGCCCCCGTGTCCCCTGTGCCCCCCTGTGTCCCCAACACCCCCTGTGCCCTCCATGTCCCCCTGTGCCCCCGTGTCCCCCTGTGCCCTCCGTGTCCCCTGTGCCCTCCGTGTCCCCTGTGCCCCCGTGTCCCCTGTGCCCCCGTGTCCCCTGTGCCCCCCTGTGTCCCCAACACCCCCTGTGCCCTCCGTGTCCCCCTGTGCCCCCGTGTCCCCCTGTGCCCCCGTGTCCCCTGTGCCCCCGTGTCCCCTGTGCCCCCGTGTCCCCCTGTGCCCTCCGTGTCCCCTGTGCCCCCGTGTCCCCTGTGCCCTCCGTGTCCCCCTGTGCCCTCCGTGTCCCCCTGTGCCCCCATGTCCCCTGTGCCCTCCGTGTCCCCCTGTGCCCTCCGTGTCCCCTGTGTCCCCGTGTCCCCTGTGCCCCTGTGTCCCCTGTGCCCTCCGTGTCCCCCTGTGCCCCTGTGTCCCCTGTGCCCCCCTGTGTCCCCAACACCCCCTGTGCCCTCCGTGTCCCCCTGTCCCCCTGTGCCCCTGTGTCCCCTGTGCCCTCCGTGTCCCCCTGTGCCCTCCGTGTCCCCCTGTGCCCCCGTGTCCCCTGTGCCCTCCGTGTCCCCTGTGCCCCCCATGTCCCCAACACCCTGTGTGTCCCCAGGATCCCCAATGCCACTGTGTCCCCAGTGTCCCCGATACCCCTGTGTCCCCAACACCCTCTGTGTGTCCCCAGAGTCTCCAGTGTCCCCATGTCCCCTGTGCCCCCCAGGTCCCCAATGCTCTCCACGTGTCCCCAGGGTGTCCCCAATGTCCCCCTGTGCCCCCTATGTCTCCAATGCTCTCAATGGCCCCCTTGTGTCCCCAATGTCCCCATGTCCCTGTGTCCCCCCCGTGTCCCCGATCCTCCCCGTGTCCCCCTGTGCCCCCTGTGTCCCCCAGGTCCCTGTGTCCCCCATGTCCCCCGTGCCCCACCGTGTCCCTATGCCCCCCTGTGTCCCCAATCCTCCCTGTGTCCCCCATGTCCCCACGCCCCCCCCATGTCCCCCGTGTCCCCCATGTCCCCATGCCCCCCCTGTGTCCCTGTGCCCCCCCGTGTCCCCACACCCCCCCCCGTGTCCCCGGTGTCACCTTGAGGGACTCGGGGACGCTGTGGACGAGGAAGAGGCGGGTGAGGGTGCGGGTGGCTGTCACCACGTGTCGCGCCAGGTACCGCGCCCAGCGCTGCTGCTGCTCCGGGCTCAGCACCCCCGGCACCTCCGGCCTGGGGACACACGGGGACAGGGACAGGGGACAGGGACAGCGTCAGGGGGACAGGGACAGCATCAGGGGACAGCACGGGGATGGGGACAGGGACAGCGTCAGGGGACAGGGACAGGGGACAGGGACAGCGTCAGGGGGACAGGGACAGCATCAGGGGACAGGGACAGGGACAGCGTCAGGGGGACAGGGACAGCATCAGGGGACAGGGACAGGGACAGCGTCAGGGGGACAGGGACAGCATCAGGGGACAGGGACAGGGGACAGGGACAGCGTCAGGGGGACACCATGGGGACAGGGACAGGGGACAGGGACAGGGGACAGGGACAGTATCAGGGGACAGGGACAGGGGACAGGGACAGCGTCAGGGGGACACCACGGGGACAGGGACAGGGGGACAGGGACAGCGTCAGGGGGACAGGGACAGTGCCATGGGGACAGCATGGGGACAGGGACAGGGGGACAGGCATGGGGACAGGGACAGCGTCAGGGGACAGGGACAGGGGGACAGGGACAGCATCGGGGGACAGGCATGGGGACAGGCATGGGGACAGGGATAGGGACAGAGTAGGGAGAAGCAGGACAGGGACAAAGCGACATGGAACAAGGGACACGGCAACAGCCCCAGGATGGTGACAAAGCCACCAGCGCCACCCAGACGTCCCCGGGGGTGGCAGGGAGGGGACAGCGGGCGCGTCCCCGGTGTCACTCACCGCACGGGGGGCTCCGGGGGGGGTGGGCTCAGCGCCCTCAGGGCCAGCTGGCGCAGGCGCAGGGGGACGGTGACAGCCAGCACCGCCAGCGCCCCGTAGGCGCCCACCGAGACGGCGCTGAAGCGCGACAGGCACCCCAGTGCCACCAGTGCCACCAGTAAGGCCAGCGCCGAGCGCTGGGGCGCCCGCCAGTACAGCAGCTCCCACACTGAGGGACACGGGGGACACGCGGGTGTCACTGCTGTCCCCTCCAGGGCTCCTCCCAGTGTTCCCAGTGCTCCCAGTCCCAGCCCAGTGCTCCTCCAGAGTCCCTCCCAGTGCCCGCCCAGTGGCTCCCAGTTTCTCCCAGTCCCCCCGCAGTGCCTCCCAGTCCCAACCCAGTGCTCCCAGTCCCAACCCAGTGCTCCTCCAGAGTCCCTCCTGTCCCTCCCCGTGCCCCCCCAGTGGTCCCCAGTTACTCCCAGTCCCTCCCAGTGCCCGCCCAGTGGCTCCCAGTTTCTCCCAGTTCCCCCGCAGTGCCTCCCAGGGCTCCCAGTCCCAACCCAGTGCTCCTCCAGAGTCCCTCCTGTCCCTCCCAGCGCCCTCCCAGTGGTTCCCAGTTTCTCGCAGTCCCTCCCAGCGCCCACCCAGTGGTTCCCAGCGCCCACCCAGTGGTTCCCAGTTTCTCTCAGTCCCTCCCAGTGCCCCCCCAGTGATTCCCAGTCCCTCCCAGTGCCCCCCCAGTTTCTCCCAGTGCCTCCCAGTACCCACCCCGGAGTCCCCCGGTGCTCCCGGTGCCCTTCCCGGTGCCTCCCAGTGCCCCCCCAGTGGTTCCCAGCGCCTCCCCAGTGATTCCCAGTTTCTCCCAGTGATTCCCAGTTTGTCCCAGTGCCTCCCAGTTCCCACCCCGGAGTCCCCCGGTGCTCCCGGTGCCCTTCCCGGTGCCTCCCAGTGCCCCCCCAGTGATTCCCAGTTTCTCCCAGTGCCCCCCCAGTTTCCACCCCGGAGTCCCCCGGTGCTCCCGGTGCCCTTCCCGGTGCCTCCCAGTGCCCCCCCAGTGATTCCCAGTTTCTCCCAATGCCCCCCCAGTTTCTCCCAGTGCCTCCCAATTCCCCCTCTGGAGTCCCCCGGTGCTCCCGGTGCCCTTCCCGGTGCCTCCCGGTGCTGCACCTGCCCCCTCCATGGCTCCGCGGCTGTTGCCGGGTTTTTTGGGGGGGGTCACTCCCTATTTTTACCCGCCAATGGCGGCGGGGGCCGCGGGACCCTCCCCGAAATTGGACCCCGGGGGCCGCCCCCACCCCGTTCGGTCCCGCCCCCTCGCGCCGATTGGTCGCTCACCCTGTCCGTCAGCGCCCACCGCGCTCGTTGATTGGTCCGGAGGCGGCGGGGGCGGGGCCGAGGCTGGAGGGGGCTCCGGGAGGGGCGGGCGCGTGGCGCCCCCTGGCGGAGGGGAGGGGAGGGGCGCGGGGGCTGCTGGGAGAAAAAATGGGGGGGAGGAGTCAGAGGGGTCCAGATGGACCCCCCCAGGGACCCCCAAATCCACCCAGGGACCCCCAAACCCACCCGGGGACCCCAAAATCTCCTCCGGGGACCCCCAAATCCACCCAGAGACTCCCAAATCCCCCCCAGGGACCCCCAAATCCACCCAGGGACCCCCAAACCCACCCGGGGACCCCCAAACCCACCCGGGGACCCTAAATCACCCCCAGGGACCCACAAACCCACCCCAGGGACCCCCAAACCCACCCGGGGACCCCAAATCACCCCCAGGGACCCCCAAACCCACCCCAGGGACCCCCAAATCCACCCCGGGGACCCCCAAATCCCCCCCAGGGATGTCCCCGGACCCTTCCTGTCCCCGACCCCCCCGTGGGGGCTCCCCCCGATGATGCCCAGACCCCCCCCCCCACCATGGACCCCCCATCCCCTCCCCCATCCTCACCCGGGCTCCTGGGGGGCTCCTCCACCTCGGGCTCCCCCAAATCCGCCAGGGCCCCCCCCGCCTCCAGCCTCGCCTCGGGGGGGGCCGGGGGCTCCCCGGGACGTTTTGGGGGGGCCCTGGCGGCCGCTCGGGGGTCCGGCCCCCGGGGGGACCCCCCCGAGCTCAGGCGGGGGGCGCGGCCCCGGCGGGGCTCGCGGCGGCCGCGGGGTCCCGGTTCGGTTTGGGGGGGGCCGCCCCCGGCCCGGAAGGCGATGTAGGAGAAGGTGAGTTCCCGGGGGGGGGGTCCCCGGGGACCCCCCCACGCCGCCGCCCGCTCCTCGTCTTCATCCTCATCCTCCTCCTCCTCCTCGGGGGGCTCCGGCGCCGGCAGCTCGGGGAAATCCGAGTCCTCGTTGGCACCTGCGGGGGGTTCGGGGGGTTCGGGGTTCAGTGGGGGGGGTCGGGGTTTGGGGGGGTTCGGGGGGTTTGGGGTTCAGTGGGGGGGTCGGGGTTTGGGGTTCACTGGGGGGGTTTGGGGTTCACTGGGGGGGTGTTTGGGGTTCACTGGGGGGGTTCGGGGAGGGTTTGGGGTTCGGGGGTGTTTGGGGTTCACTGGGGGGGTTTGGGGTTCGGGGGGTGTTTGGGGTTCATTGGGGGTGTTTGGGGGGGTTTGGGGTTCGGGGAGGGTTTGGGGTTCGGGGGTGTTTGGGGTTCACTGGGGGGGGGTTTGGGGTTCGGGGGGGTTTGCGGTTCGGGGAGGGTTTGCGGTTCACTGGGGGGGTTTGGGGTTCGAGGAGGGTTTGGGGTTCATTGGGGGTGTTTGGGGTTCGGGGAGGGTTTGGGGTTCATTGGGGGTGTTTGGGGTTCACTGGGGGGTGGTTTGGGGTTCACTGGGGGGGGGTTTGGGGTTCGGGGAGAGTTTGGGGTTCACTGGGGGGGTCGGGACAGCCCCCGGCCCGGGAGGGGTCCCCGCTCACCCTCGGTGGAGTCCGGTGTGGTGGAGGCCGTGGACGGAGCCTCTTCTGGGGGGGGGGGGGGGCGGCACGGGGGGACCCCCAAACTTGGTCCGCACTTCCCGGGACCCCCCGAGCGCGCCCCGTGTCCCGGTCCCGGTCAGTTCCGGACCCTCCATCCCGGTTCGTGCATCCCCGGGACCTCCCGGTCCCCCCATCCCCGGCGTCACATCCCCGGTGTTCCCGGTGCCTTCAAGTCCCGGTCCCCGCGTCCCCGGCGCCTCCCGGTACCGTCGCCCCCGGTACCTCCCTGCATCCCATCCCCGGCCGTGCCCGGTTTCTCCATCCCGGTTCCCGCAGCCCCGGACCCTCCCGGTGCCCGGTCCCGCTATCCCCGGTAACTCCCGGACCCCTCATCCCGGCCACTCCCAGTCCTCCCGTGCCCGGTTCCTCCCGGTTCCCGCAGCCCCGGACCCTCCCGGTGCTGCCCCGATCCCCGGGCACTCCCGATCCCCCCATCCCCGGTTCCCGGTGCCGGATCCATCCCCGGTTCCCGGTGCCTCCATCCGCGGCCACT
Organism: Cyanistes caeruleus; assembly: GCF_971803275.1. NCBI lineage: Eukaryota > Metazoa > Chordata > Aves > Passeriformes > Paridae > Cyanistes > Cyanistes caeruleus. The sequence goes on from NC_141739.1 coordinate 1,468,979, forward strand.
CCCAGTCCTCCCGTGCCCGGCTCCTCCCGGTTCCCGCAGCCCCGGTCCGCTCGGTCCGCCCCGGTGCCCCCATCCCCGGTTGTCCCTGGCCCCTCCCTGTTCTCTGCTGCCGGTACCGATTCCCGGTACCGATTCCCGGTACCGATCCCCGGTACCTCCCGCATCCCGCAGCCCCTCCCGCACCCTCCATCCCCAGCCCCACCCCGCGCCCCGTTCCCGGTGCCCGGTGCCCGGTACTCCATCCCCAGCCCCTCCCGGTGCCGCCGCCCCTTCCCCGCTCCCCGGTGCCGGTTCCCGGTGCCGGTTCCCGGTCCGTACTGCAGTGGGCGAAGCCCAGGACCTGCCCCATGGCGGCGGCCCCCGCATGGGGCTCCCGGTCGCGCTCGGCCCCGCCGCCCCCGGGCCGGCCCCGCCGCGCATCACCGCAGCGCCATGGCGGGGCCCGAGGCCACGGACAAAGGGCGGCGGCGGCAGCGGCGGCGGCGGCGGAGAGGGGCGGGGCGGGGGGCGGGACCGCACCGGAGAGCCGGGAATGGGGAACCGGCACCGGAGAGCCGGCAATGGGGAACCGGCACCGGGACCCGACACGGGCACCGGGAACCGGCACCGGAGAGCCGGCAATGGGGAACCGGCACCGGGATCCGACACGGTCACCGGGAACCGGCACCGGAGAGCCGGGAACCGACACCGGGACCTGATACGGGCACCGGGAACCAAGAACCGCGAACCGGCACCGGAGAGCCGGGAACCGACACCGGGACCTGATACGGGCACCGGGAACCAAGAACCGCGAACCGGCACCGGAGAGCCGGGAACCGGCACCGGAGAGCCGGGAATGGGGAACCGGCACCGGGACCCGACACGGGCACTCGGAACCGCGAACCGCGCACCGGGAAGCGACACTGGGAACCGGGCACCGGGCACCGGGAACAGACATCGGGCACCAGGAACCGAGAATGGGGATCTGGAATCGGCACCGGAACCCGGGCACCGACTCCGGGGCTCCCCGGTTCCCCTCGGAGTCGCCGGGACCTCCCAGTGCCCCCCCCCAGTGTCCCCCCAGTTCCTCCCAGTGCCCCCCAGTGTACCCCCAGTGCCCCCCAGTGCCCCCCAGTGTACCCCCAGTGCCCCCCAGTGTCCCCCCAGTCCCTCCCAGTGTCCCCCCCAGTGTCCCCCAGTGTCCCCCCAGTCCCTCCCAGTGCCCCCCCCAGTGTCCCCCAGTGTCCCCCCAGTTCCCCCCCCAGTGTCCCCCCAGTCCCTCCCAGTGCCCCCCCAGTCCCTCCCAGTGCCCCCCCAGTGTCCCCCAGTGTCCCCCCAGTCCCTCCCAGTGCCCCCCCAGTGTCCCCCCAGTCCCTCCCAGTGTCCCCCCAGTGTCCCCCCAGTCCCTCCCAGTGCCCCCCCAGTGTCCCCCCAGTTCCTCCCAGTGCCCCCCCAGTGTCCCCTCAGTCCTTCCCAGTGTCCCCCAGTGTCCCCCAGTGTCCCCCAGTCCCTCCCAGTGTCCCCCCAGTCCCTCCCAGTGTCCCCCAGTGTCCCCCAGTGTCCCCCAGTCCCTCCCAGTCGCTCCCAGTGCCCAGAATGGGATAGCTCGGGGTGACACCGGATGGACACGGGTGGGGGGACCCCGGGGGGGTTCGGTTGGGGGACCCTGGGGGGACACTGGGGGGGGCACTGGGCGTTACTGGTCCCACGCGCCGCCGTTGCCGCTTTAAGGAGCCCCGGGGGCGCCTCCCGGCCGCCGCCGCCGCCGTTACCGGGAGGGGAGGGGCGGGGCGGGGCCCATGGGGGGCGGGGCCTCTCGCCGGCACCGGCGGGTCCGGCCCCCGCCGCCACCGGAAGGGCCCGGACCGGCCGCCGCCGCCAGCATGAGGTGAGCGGGGATCGGTACTGGGAGCAACTGGGAGCAACTGGGAGCGCTGGGAGAACCGGGGGAAGGGGTAACGGGCGCGGGGGGCACCGGGGATCGGTACCGGCGGCGCTGGGAGCGCCGGGGATCGGTACTGGGCGAGCTGGGAGAGCCGGTAACGGGTACCGGGGGCACCGCGGGCACCGGTAACGGGCGCTGGGCGCGCCGGTAACGGGCGCTGGGGGAACTGGAACCGGGGGTTGCGGGCGCTGGGCAGCACCGGGTGAGCCGGGATCCGGAACGGGGAGCACCGGGAAGCGGTACTGGGAGCGCTGGGAAAACCGGGAAGTGGCACTGGGAGCGCTGGGAAAACCGGGAAGTGGGGCTGGGGGCACCGGGAGCACCGGGAATTGGGGCTGGGGGCACCGGGAGCACCGGGAATTGGGACTGGGGGCACCGGGAATTGGGACTGGGGGCACCGGGAATTGGGGCTGGGGGCACCGGGAGCACCGGGAATTGGGGCTGGGGGCACCGGGAATTGGGGCTGGGGGCACCGGGAGCACCGGGAAGTGGGGCTGGGGGCACCGGGAGCGCTGGGATGGGCACTGGGATGGGCACTGGGATGGACTCTGGGATGGACTCTGGGATGGACTCTGGGAGCACTGGGATGGGCACTGGGATGGGCACTGGGATGGCACTGGGATGGGCACTGGGAGCACTGGGATGGGCGCTGGGATGGGCACTGGGATGGGCACTGGGAGCACTGGGATGGGCACTGGGAGGGCACTGGGATGGGCACTGGGATGGGCACTGGGATGGCACTGGGATGGGCACTGGGAGCACTGGGATGGGCGCTGGGATGGGCACTGGGAGGGACACTGGGAGCACTGGGATGGGCACTGGGAGGGCACTGGGAGGGACACTGGGATGGGCACTGGGATGGGCACTGGGATGGGCACTGGGATGGGCACTGGGAGCACTGGGATGGGCGCTGGGATGGGCACTGGGAGGGACACTGGGAGCACTGGGAGGGCACTGGGATGGGCACTGGGAGGGACACTGGGAGCACTGGGAGGGCACTGGGAGCACTGGGAGGGCACTGGGAGCACTGGGATGGGCACTGGGATGGGCACTGGGAGCACTGGGAGCACTGGGAGCACTGGGATGGGCACTGGGATGGGCACTGGGAGCACTGGGATGGGCACTGGGGGCACTGGGATGGGCACTGGGAGGGCACTGGGATGGGCACTGGGATGGGCACTGGGAGGGCACTGGGATGGGCACTGGGATGGGCACTGGGAGGGCACTGGGAGGGCACTGGGAGGGCACTGGGAGCACTGGGATGGGCACTGGGATGGGCACTGGGAGGGCACTGGGAGGGCACTGGGAGGGCACTGGGATGGGCACTGGGATGGGCACTGGGATGGGCACTGGGAGCACTGGGATGGGCACTGGGAGGGCACTGGGAGGGCACTGGGATGGGCACTGGGATGGGCACTGGGAGGGCACTGGGAGGGCACTGGGATGGGCACTGGGATGGGCACTGGGAGGGCACTGGGAGGGCACTGGGATGGGCACTGGGATGGGCACTGGGATGGGCACTGGGAGCACTGGGATGGGCACTGGGAGGGCACTGGGAGGGCACTGGGATGGGCACTGGGATGGGCACTGGGAGGGCACTGGGATGGGCACTGGGATGGGCACTGGGATGGGCACTGGGATGGGCACTGGGAGGGCACTGGGAGCACTGGGATGGGCACTGGGATGGGCACTGGGATGGGCACTGGGATGGGCACTGGGAGCACTGGGATGGGCGCTGGGATGGGCACTGGGATGGGCACTGGGAGCACTGGGATGGGCACTGGGAGGGCACTGGGATGGGCACTGGGATGGGCACTGGGATGGCACTGGGATGGGCACTGGGAGCACTGGGATGGGCGCTGGGATGGGCACTGGGAGGGACACTGGGAGCACTGGGATGGGCACTGGGAGGGCACTGGGAGGGACACTGGGATGGGCACTGGGATGGGCACTGGGATGGGCACTGGGATGGGCACTGGGAGCACTGGGATGGGCGCTGGGATGGGCACTGGGAGGGACACTGGGAGCACTGGGAGGGCACTGGGATGGGCACTGGGAGGGACACTGGGAGCACTGGGAGGGCACTGGGAGCACTGGGAGGGCACTGGGAGCACTGGGATGGGCACTGGGATGGGCACTGGGAGCACTGGGAGCACTGGGAGCACTGGGATGGGCACTGGGATGGGCACTGGGAGCACTGGGATGGGCACTGGGGGCACTGGGATGGGCACTGGGAGGGCACTGGGATGGGCACTGGGATGGGCACTGGGAGGGCACTGGGATGGGCACTGGGATGAGCACTGGGAGGGCACTGGGAGGGCACTGGGAGGGCACTGGGAGCACTGGGATGGGCACTGGGATGGGCACTGGGAGGGCACTGGGAGGGCACTGGGATGGGCACTGGGATGGGCACTGGGATGGGCACTGGGAGGGCACTGGGATGGGCACTGGGATGGGCACTGGGAGGGCACTGGGAGGGCACTGGGATGGGCACTGGGATGGGCACTGGGAGGGCACTGGGAGGGCACTGGGATGGGCACTGGGATGGGCACTGGGAGGGCACTGGGAGGGCACTGGGATGGGCACTGGGATGGGCACTGGGATGGGCACTGGGAGCACTGGGATGGGCACTGGGAGGGCACTGGGAGGGCACTGGGATGGGCACTGGGATGGGCACTGGGAGGGCACTGGGATGGGCACTGGGATGGGCACTGGGATGGGCACTGGGATGGGCACTGGGAGGGCACTGGGAGCACTGGGATGGGCACTGGGATGGGCACTGGGATGGGCACTGGGATGGGCACTGGGAGGGCACTGGGAGCACTGGGATGGGCACTGGGAGGGCACTGGGAGCACTGGGATGGGCACTGGGAGCACTGGGAGGGACACTGGGAGCACTGGGAGGGCACTGGGAGCACTGGGAGCACTGGGATGGGCACTGGGAGCACTGGGATGGGCACTGGGAGGGCACTGGGAGCACTGGGAGGGCACTGGGAGGGCACTGGGATGGGTACTGGGATGGGCACTGGGATGGGCACTGGGATGGGCACTGGGAGCACTGGGAGCACTGGGAGCACTGGGATGGGCACTGGGATGGGCACTGGGAGCACTGGGATGGGCACTGGGGGCACTGGGATGGGCACTGGGAGGGCACTGGGATGGGCACTGGGATGGGCACTGGGAGGGCACTGGGATGGGCACTGGGATGGGCACTGGGAGGGCACTGGGAGGGCACTGGGAGGGCACTGGGAGCACTGGGATGGGCACTGGGATGGGCACTGGGAGGGCACTGGGAGGGCACTGGGAGGGCACTGGGATGGGCACTGGGATGGGCACTGGGATGGGCACTGGGAGCACTGGGATGGGCACTGGGAGGGCACTGGGAGGGCACTGGGATGGGCACTGGGATGGGCACTGGGAGGGCACTGGGAGCACTGGGATGGGCACTGGGATGGGCACTGGGAGGGCACTGGGATGGGCACTGGGATGGGCACTGGGAGCACTGGGATGGGCACTGGGAGGGCACTGGGAGGGCACTGGGATGGGCACTGGGAGGGCACTGGGATGGGCACTGGGATGGGCACTGGGATGGGCACTGGGATGGGCACTGGGAGGGCACTGGGAGCACTGGGATGGGCACTGGGAGGGCACTGGGAGGGCACTGGGATGGGCACTGGGATGGGCACTGGGATGGGCACTGGGAGCACTGGGAGGGCACTGGGAGGGCACTGGGATGGGCACTGGGATGGGCACTGGGATGGGCACTGGGAGCACTGGGATGGGCACTGGGAGGGCACTGGGATGGGCACTGGGATGGGCACTGGGATGGGCACTGGGATGGGCACTGGGAGGGCACTGGGAGCACTGGGATGGGCACTGGGATGGGCACTGGGATGGGCACTGGGATGGGCACTGGGAGGGCACTGGGAGCACTGGGATGGGCACTGGGAGGGCACTGGGAGCACTGGGATGGGCACTGGGAGCACTGGGAGGGACACTGGGAGCACTGGGAGGGCACTGGGAGCACTGGGAGCACTGGGATGGGCACTGGGAGCACTGGGATGGGCACTGGGAGGGCACTGGGAGCACTGGGAGGGCACTGGGAGGGCACTGGGATGGGTACTGGGATGGGCACTGGGATGGGCACTGGGAGCACTGGGAGGGCACTGGGAGCACTGGGATGGGCACTGGGAGCACTGGGATGGGCACTGGGATGGGCACTGGGAGGGCACTGGGATGGGCACTGGGATGGGCACTGGGAGCACTGGGATGGGCACTGGGAGGGCACTGGGAGGGCACTGGGAGCACTGGGATGGGCACTGGGATGGGCACTGGGATGGGCACTGGGAGGGCACTGGGAGCACTGGGATGGGCACTGGGAGGGCACTGGGAGCACTGGGATGGGCACTGGGAGCACTGGGAGGGACACTGGGAGCACTGGGAGGGCACTGGGAGCACTGGGAGCACTGGGATGGGCACTGGGAGCACTGGGATGGGCACTGGGAGGGCACTGGGATGGGTACTGGGATGGGCACTGGGATGGGCACTGGGATGGGCACTGGGATGGGCACTGGGATGGGCACTGGGAGGGACACTGGGAGCACTGGGATGGGCACTGGGATGGGCACTGGGATGGGCACTGGGATGGGCACTGGGAGCACTGGGAGGGCACTGGGAGGGCACTGGGATGGGTACTGGGATGGGCACTGGGATGGGCACTGGGATGGGCACTGGGAGCACTGGGAGGGCACTGGGAGGGCACTGGGATGGGCACTGGGATGGGCACTGGGATGGGCACTGGGAGAACTGGGAGGGCACTGGGAGCACTGGGATGGGCACTGGGAGCACTGGGATGGGCACTGGGATGGGCACTGGGAGGGCACTGGGATGGGCACTGGGAGGGCACTGGGATGGGCACTGGGATGGGCACTGGGAGCACTGGGAGGGACACTGGGAGCACTGGGATGGGCACTGGGAGCACTGGGAGCACTGGGATGGGCACTGGGAGGGCACTGGGAGGGCACTGGGAGGGCACTGGGATGGGCACTGGGATGGGCACTGGGATGGGCACTGGGAGCACTGGGAGGGCACTGGGATGGGCACTGGGAGGGCACTGGGATGGGCACTGGGATGGGCACTGGGAGGGCACTGGGAGGGGCACTGGGATGGGCACTGGGAGGGCACTGGGAGCACTGGGAGGAGGGAGTGGGGGAGGGGCCGCCCCGGGGAGAAGAGGAAGGAAAAGGGGGGGGGGACGGGGAGAGGTTTTGGGGTGCAGGGGGCGGTTTTGGGGTGTCCGGCGGGGGAGGGGAGGGGGAGGCAGCAGCCAGGGGTGCCCCAGGGTTCGGGGGAGGGAGTCCCCAACTCGGGGGGGGGGTCCCCAAATTCCCACCCCGGGGGGGTCCCCAAATTCCCACCCCAAGGGGTGTCCCAATGTCACCCCCGGGGGTCCCCAAATTCTCATCCCGGGGGGGTCCCAGTGCCACCCCCAAATCCGGGGGGTGTCCCTGGGCCACACCGAGGGGTCCCTAAAGGAGGGGAGGGGTCCCTGGACCACCCTGAACCCCCAGAGATCCCACATTGGGGGGGGGTCGCACACCCTGGGGGGGGATCCCCATGGAAGGGGGGGAGGATCCCCAAGCTCTGGGGGGGATCCCCAAGGAAAGGGGGGGGTCAGGGGTGACCTCCCCGTGTCCCCCAAACTCGGGGGGGGGGTCAGGGGTGACCCCCCCCGTGTCCCCCAAGCTCCAGGGGGGGGTCAGGGGTGACCCCCCCCCGTGTCCCCCAAGCTGCGGGGGGGGGTCAGGGGTGACCCCCCCGTGTCCCCCAAGCTGCGGGGGGGCTCCGGGGTGACCCCCTCGTGTCCCCCAAGCTGCGGGGGGGCTCCGGGGTGACCCCCCCGTGTCCCCCAAGCTGCGGGGGGGTTCAGGGGTGACCTGTCCGTGTCCCCCAAGCTGCGGGGGGGGTCAGGGGTGACCCCCTCGTGTCCCCCAAGCTGCGGGGGGGGTCAGGGGTGACCTGTCCGTGTCCCCCAAGCTGCGGGGGGGTTCAGGGGTGACCCCCCGTGTCCCCCATGCTCCGGGGGGGTGTCAGGGGTGACCTGTCCGTGTCCCCCAAGCTGCGGGGGGGCTCCGGGGTGACCCCCCCGTGTCCCCCCCCACCCCAGCGAGCGGGTGCTGTGCAGCGCCCGGGCCTCGGTGCTGCTCTACGACGACGCCCAGAAGCTGTGGGTGCCCGCGGGGGGGCCCCCCCAGAGCCCCAGCTGTGTCCAGCTGTTCCACCAGCCCGGCACCCACAGCTTCCGCCTGGTGGGGCGCCGGCTGCACCCCGAGCAGCAGGTGGGGGGCGAGGGGGGGTCTGGGGGGGCACCCGGGGGTGGGGGGAGCCTGGGGGGGCACCCGGGGGGTGGGGGGGGGCTCTGGGGGGGCTCTGAGTGGCACCCGGGGGTGGGGGACGAGCCTGGGGGGCACCCGGGGGGTGCGGGGGGGCTCTGTGGGGCAGCCAAGGGGGGTGGGGGGGGCTCTATGGGGCACCCACGGGGTGGGGGGGCTCTGTGGGGCACCCGGGGGGGTGGGGGGGAGCCTGGGGGGCACCCACGGGGGGCGAGGGGGGAGCCTGGGGGGGCACCCGAGGGGTGGGGGGCGCTCTGTGGGGCAGCCACGGGGGGGTGGAGGGGCAGCGCTTGTTGGGGGAACGCTCGCGGTTTTGGGGAGGGGGCTTCACGTGACCCCTTTGACCCTGGGGGCTTCCTGAGACCCCTTTGGCTCTGGTGAAACACCCGCGGTTTTGGGGAGGGGGCTTCCCGTGACCCCTGTGGCCCTGGGAGAACACCCGTGATTTTGGGGAGGGGGCTTCTTGTTACCCTTTTAACCCTGGGGGCTTCCCGAGACCCCTTTGAAGCAACACCCGCGATTTTGGGGAGGGGGCTTCATGTGACCCCTTTGATCCTGGGGGAAACCCGCGATTTTGGGTGGGTGGGGGTCTCCATCATTCACCGGCAGTTCCGGGGGTGGGTCGGGGGTCTCAGCCCCCTCCCCACGATGCCGCCCCCTCCCCAGGTGGTGCTGAACTGTCCTTTGGGGAGGGGGCTTCGCTACAGCCAGGCCACCTCCCAGTTCCACCAGTGGCGCGAGGGCCGGCGGGTCTGGGGTCTCAGCTTCACCGCGCCCCCCGAGGCCGCCCAGTTCGCCGCCTCCGTGCTGCGGGCGCTGCAGGCGCTCGAGCAGGGTGAGGCTGGGGTCTCCCCCTCCCCAAAATCCCCCCTCCCCCAAATCCCCCCATTCCCTAAATCCCCCCTCCCCAAAATGTCCCCCTCCCCAAAATCCCCCCATTCCCAAAATCCCCCCCTCCCCAAAATATCCCCCTCCCCAAAATCCCCCCTCCCCAAAATCCCCCCTCCCCCAAATCCCCCCATTCCCTAAATCCCCCCTCCCCAAAATCTCTCCCTTCCCAAAATCCCCCCTTCTCATAATCCCCCCTCCACAAAATCCCCCCTCCCCAAAAATCCCTCTATCCAAAATTCCCCCTCTCCAAAATCCACCCCTCCCCAAAATCACCCCCTCCCAAAATCACACCATCCCCAAAATCCCCCCTCCCCAAAATCCCCCATCCTGAAAAATCCCCCCTCCACAAAATCCCCCCTCCCCAAAATCCTCCCCTCCTCAAAATCCCCCTCTTCCCAAAATCCCCCCTCCCCAAAAATCCCCCCTCCCCAAATCCCCCTCCTCAAAATCCCTCCTCCCCAAAAGCCTCCCCCCCGAAATCCCCCCTCTCCAAATTCCCCCTATCCAAAATTCCCCCTCCCAAAAATCAAGGGGGGGATTCCCATCCCGGGGGGGGTCCCCAAATTCCCATCCCGGGGGGATCCCCAAATTCCCATCCCGGGGGGGTCCCAGTGCCACCCCCAGGGGTGTTCCCAAATCCGGGGGATGTTCCCGGGCCACTTGGCAGGGTCTCTAAAGGAGGGGAGGGGTCCCTAAAGGAGAGGAGAGGTCCCTAAAGGAGAGGAGAGGTCCCTAAAGGAGGGGAGGGGTCCCTAAAGGAGGGGAGGGGTCCCTGGACCACCCTGAACCCCCCAGACGAGCCCCGCGCGTGTCGTGCCCCCCCAGGAACGCCCCTGCCGTGGCCGGAGCCCGATGGTTCCGCGGCGGAACCGCCCGAGCCGCAGGACAGGTGAGGGGACCCCAAAACTGGGGCGGGGGACCCCCGAGATTGGGGGGGGGGGGGTCGCGCTCGGAGCCCCTCATTTTGGGGGGGGGGGGGTTCTGGGGGTGCTGATCCTTCCCCCCCCACCCCAGGCCGGTGATGGACGAGCCCGAGCGCCGTGGGACGGCTGCAGGTGCGTGGGGAGGGGGCTTCAACCCCGCGACCCCCCCCTAAAAAAAGGGGGCTCCTCCCCCCCATTGAGCCCCTCTCCCCACAATTCTTTTCCCATCCCGTCCCCCTCCAGGACCCCCGGCTGCGCCGCCCGGAGCCCCCCCCCCACCCCCCGGCCCTCCCCCACCTCCGGGCCCCCCCCCGCCCCCCGGCCCCCCCCCAGCCCCGGGGGTGCCCCCGGCCCCCCCATTACCGGGGGCTCCCGCGGGGGGGGGCTCGGAGGGGGGGCCCGGGGGGGTCCCCGGGGGGGTCTCCGGCTTCGCTGCTGCCATCGCGGGGGCCAAACTCAGGAAAGTCGGGAAGGTGAGTGCGGCACAGTGGGAGTAATTAATTAATTAATTAACTAATTAATTAATCAACGGGGTGGGGGAGGAGGGAAGGGGAGGGGGTCCCCTCCTCACCCCGTTTGTCCCCTCAGGATGAGACCCCGAGTGGGGGCCCCCCCGCCGCCCCCAAATCCGACGGTGCCCCCCGGGCCGGCGGGGGGCTGATGGAGGAGATGAGCGCCATGCTGGCCCGCAGGTGAGGAGGGGGCTGCACACCCTCGGGGGGGGCGCCCCTCAATTCCCACGCTGACCCCCCCCCCCCCCCCTCATTTTATCCCCTCCCCCCCGCAGGAGAAAAGCCACGGAGGCGCCAAAGAAGGACGATGACGTCACCAGCGTCAGTACTAGCCCGTAACGGTTTTGGGGAGGGGGCGTCTCGTCTCCCTCTGGCCCCAGGGCCCCCTCCCCAAATTCCGCCTCCCCCTCCCCCTTTTGGTGTCCCCGCAGGACGAGGCGGAGCCGGGCGCCAGGACGGCGGGGCCGCCGGCGGGTGAGCGCGCGGACCACAACCCCCAGCATGCACCGCGGTGGGGGCGCGCGGCCGGGCACGGTGCGAGCGCGCGGGGCACGCTGGGAACTGTAGTTCTGAACAAGAACTTGGGGTAACCGGGTTTGCGGGGGCGGGGGGGGCTTTCTTGGTGGAGGGGGTGGGGGTGGGTTTTGGGGGTCCAGCCCCCCCCCCCCCCTCACCCCCTGCCCTGTCTCCACAGAGCCTGTACGGAGGCCGTGGGAAAAATCCAGCTCCACCTTGCCCAGGTGGGTTTTGGGGGGAGGGGAGATTTGGGGGGGGGGGGGACTGTGGGGGGTCCCCAATTCATTATTTCACCCCCCCCCAGGATGAAATCGGCTGTTCCAGCTGCCCCCTCCGAGCCCCACAGTGAGCTGGACCTGGAGCGGTTCAAGCTGGTACCGGTTTGAGGGGGTCTGGGCAGGGGGGGGGATTTGGGGGGTGGGGGATTTTGGGGTGCGGGTTTGTGGCTGTGTCCCCCCCCTCCTCACCTCGTGCCCCCCTCCCCACCCCAGGAGCTGCTGGAGGAGGTGCGCAGGGAGCTGCAGAAGATAAAGGAGGAAATCATCGAAGGTGGAAGCGGCTCTGGGGAAACGGCGGGGGGAGGGTCGCTGGGGGGGGGGGTGGGGGGGGTGACAACAACCCCCCCCCCCAACCCTTTTTCTGTGTCCCCCCCCCCTCCCCACAGCGTTTGTGACGGAGCTGCGGAAGCGAAACGCGCCCTGAGCCCTTCACCCCCCATCGCACCACGGGCCCGGATTTTGGGGTGGGGGGGGGTTTGGGGGTGGTGTCCTCCCCCCAAATCCACCCCCCCCAATCAGCCCCCTCCTCACCATTTCACCCCCTCACCGCCCTTGGGGGGGCTCCGGGCCGTGCCCCCCCAGGCTGTGCCTTACCGGCAGGGGGGCCCCGAGCCCCCCACACTGTGCCCCCCCCCTCACCGCCAATGGAGACCCCATTTTCTACACGAGGGGAGGGGGGGGGAAAAGGGGAAGCCCCCCCCCCTTTTCCTCCCCTCCCCCCCCCCCCCGGGGTCTTTTTTAAGCCACTTTGGGTTTTTCACTGTTTTTTTTTTTGATGATTTTGGGGGGGGGGTCGCCCCCACCCAGCACCAATAAACGGTTTTCTACAGGACCCTCGTGGCCTTGGGGGGGACCCTGGGGGGGTCCTGAGTGGGACCAAAATCTTCCCCTCCCCAAAATGCCCCCCATTCCCAAAATGCCCCCCTTCCCCAAAATCTCCCCTCCCCAAAATCCCCCCCCATTACCTAAATCCCCTCATTCCCCAAATCCCCCCCTCTCCAAAATCCCCCCTCCCCAAACCCCCCTCTCCACAATGACCACGCCCCTTTCAGAGGAAGCCACGCCCACTCCACGCGACCTTCAGCACCTTTCCACCAATCAACGCTCTCCTGATTATCGTCCCTGTCCTGTCATTCGTCACACACGCGCAGAGGCCACGCCCACCGGACACACCCAAACGTGGCCACGCCCACCCCTCCCCTTAGCTCCGCCTCTTAAAGGCACCGCACAGAACACAAAAGTGCTTTAATGCGTGGGGGTGTGGCCTGTCGAGACATGGCCACTGCCTGTCGCCACAGGGGCGTGTCCAGAGCCGGCAGGGGCGTGTCCAGAGCCGGCAGGGGCGTGTCCAGAGCCGGCAGGGGCGGGGCCAGCCCCAGCAGCAACATTCACAGCTTGGTTGGGGACATGTCCTGAGGTTCCCTGGGCGTGTCCGGCCCCTCCCTGGGCCCGCAGCTGGTCCAGGTCCCTCTGGAGCTGCTCCAGGCCCTGCCGGAGGTCGCTGAGGGTCTGCTCCAGGTGCTCCTCGCGGCGCCGGCTCTGCCCCGCCTGCCGCAGGTACTCGAGGTAGAGGCAGAGCCCCCCGACCCCGAAGACCAGGGCCTCCCCCAGCAGCTCGGCGCCGAGCTCGGCCGCCGCCTCCTCGTTCAGGGGCTTCACGGCCGCGCCCCGGAAGCCCAGGAGGCGCATCTTGGTTCGCATCTCTACCCAGTGGTAAACTGGGCGGGAGAAAAAGGGGTTAGGAACCCTGAAATGTGGGCATGAGCAGCCCCGGTGCCAGCCGGAGCGGCCCCCGAGTTCCCTCAAATTGCCCCAAATTCCCTCCGAATCCAGTCACAAATCCCCGCTGAACCAACCCTGGGTTCCCCTCAAAATCCTGTCACAGATTCCTTCAATTCCTTTTTCAGATTCCCCCCAAAAACCAATCCCAGATCCTCCCCAAACCCATCCCCAGACACCCCAAACCCAACCCCAGATCTCCCCCAAAATCCAACCCCAGATCCCCCCAAATCCAGCCATAAATCAACCCCAGATCCCCCCCAACCCATCCCCAGACACCCCCCCAACCCATCCCCAGACACCCCCCAAATCCAACTCCAGATCCCCCCCAAACCCAACCCCAGATCCCCCCCAAACCCAACTCCAGATCCCCCCCAAACCCAACTCCAGATCCCCCCCAAATCCAACTCCAGATCCCCCCCAAATCCAACTCCAGATCCCCCCCAAATCCAACTCCAGATCCCCCCCAAACCCAACCCCAGATCCCCCCCAAACCCAACTCCAGATCCCCCCCAAATCCAACTCCAGATCCCCCCCAAATCCAACCCGATCCCCCCTAAACCCATCCCCAGATCCCCCCCAAATCCAACTCCAGATCCCCCCCAAATCCAACCCGATCCCCCCTAAACCCATCCCCAGATCCCCCCTAAACCCAACCCCAGACACCCCAAACCCATCCCCAGATCCCCCCAAAATCCAACCCCAGATCCCCCCCAAATCCAGCCATAAATCAACCCCAGATCCCCCCCAAATCCAACCCCAGATCCCCCCAAAATCCAACCCCAGATCCCCCCCAAATCCAGCCATAAATCAACCCCAGATCCCCCCCAAATCCAACCCCAGATCCCCCCTAAACCCATCCCCAAATCCCCCCCCACATCCATCCCCAGATCCCCCCCAAACCCAGCCCCAAACACCCCAAACCCAACCCCAATCCCCCCCAAACCCATCCCCAAACACCCCAAACCCACCCCTCGTGGTCCCCAAGTGTCCCCATTGCCGTTTTGTCACCCCCCGGGACCCCACAGACCCCTCCTCACTCACCGGGGGCAGCCCCAGGGCCGGGAGGAAGGGCAGGGTCCCCACCCTGTCCCCAAATGTTCCCACACCCCCGTGACCCCTCGGTGACCCCTCGGTGTCCCCTGTCCCTCGGATCCCGGACCGGAAAGCGGGGTCGGAGGGTGTCCCCGCGTGTCCCCAAATGTTCCCACACCCCCGTGACCCCTCGGTGACCCCTCGGTGTCCTCTGTCCCTCAGGCCAGGCAGATCCCGGACCGGGAAGCGGGGTTGGGCGGGGGTCCCCGCGTGTCCCCCACTGTCCCCTCAGGGTCCCTGTGACCCCTCGGTGTCCCCTCAGTGTCCCCACACCCCCGTGACCCCTCGGTGACCCCTCGGTGTCCCCTGTCCCTCAGGCCAGGCAGATCCCGGACCGGGAAGCGGGGTTGGGCGGGGGTCCCCGCGTGTCCCCTCAGGATCCCCGCGTGTCCCCTGCCACGTCCCCAAGTGTCCCCACAGCCCCGTGACCCCTCGGTGACCCCTCGGTGTCCCCTGTCCCTCAGATCCCGGACCGGGAAGCGGTGTGGGGGTGGGGTCCCGCGTGTCCCCCGCTGTCCCCTCAGGATCCCCGAGGCCCCCGTGACCCCTCGGTGTCTCCTCAGGGTCCCCGTGACCCCTCGGTGTCCCCTGTCCCTCAGACCCCGGACCGGAAAGCGGTGTCGGGGGGGGTCCCCGCGTGTCCCCCGCTGTCCCCTCAGTGTCCCCCCCGGTTTCCCCGGTGTCACTCACGCTGGGCGGGGGGCAGGCAGATGTAGGTGCGGAAGAAGGGGGACGCGCGCGCCCCCGCCTTGATGCGCGCGGCCAGGGGCCGGCTGAGCTGGCGCGCGCCCAGCGTCAGCAGCTTGGCCAGCGGGAACGCGCCCGCCACCATCCTCGGCCCGGGGGGCGCGCGCGGCGCCAGGGGATGACGTCGCGGCGGCGCTGCGCTGCGCGGGGTGATGACGTCACGGCGGACGGCGCGCGGCTCGGGGGTTGGACACGCCCCTCCCCTCCCCCCAGCTCGGTGGCGCCGCCTGGCGGAGGCGCGCGCTGAAAGGGACACGCCCCCTTGTCTTGGGGACATCGGGGGACACCGGGGGGACACGGGGACACACCTGGGGACACTGGGACACACCTGCGGACACCTGGGGACAGCCGGGGACACCGGAGGGACACCTGGGGACACCGGGGGGACACTGCGACACCTGCGGGGAACACTGGGGGACACCGAGGGGACACTGGGGCACACCTGGGGACACCGGGGGGACACTGGGGGACACTGGGACACAGCTGGGGGACACTTGAGGGACACCGGGACACCCATGAGGACACTGGGACACACCTGGGGGACACTGGGGGACACCAGGGGACACCGGGTGACACTGGGACACACCAGGGGACACCTGGGGACACCGAGGAACACCAGGGGGACACCAAGGGACACCGGGGAACACCGGAGGGACAGCTGGGGACACTGGGACACACCTGGGGGACACCGGAGGGACACCAGGGGACACACCTGGAGGACACTGGGAGACACCAGGGGACACACCTGGGGACACTGGGACACACCTGGGGACACCGGAGGGACACCAGGGGACACACCTGGGGACACTGGGACACACCTGGGGACACTGGGACACAGCTGGGTGACACTGAGAGCCTTGCAAGTGGCAGTGGACCCCCGCGGGTGTCGCCCTTGGTGACACTGAGGCTCCTCCCGCGCCCCCCGCCCCTCCCGGGGGCGGTCCCAGCCCGTGCCGGTGCCACCCGAGGGTGACAGAGCCACGGAGCGGTGACACGGGGGAGGTGACACCGGCACCCGAGCCCCCAGGGGCCACCATGGGCCAGCAGGCAGCGACCCCCGCCCCGCTGAGCCACGTCCCGCCCGGAGCAGAGGTGAGACCCCCTCGATGTCCCCCGATGTCCCCCGATGTCCCCACTGCTGTCTCCACTGTCCCCCCGATGTCCCCCGATGTCACCCCGCTGTCCCCATCGCTGTCCCTCGCTGTCCTCGTCTCCCCCACCGCCGGCTCTCGCTGCTGTCCCCGCTGGTGCCCCCCGATGTCCTCCAATGTCCCCAGATGTCCCCCGATGTCCCCCAATGTCCCCACTGCTGTCCACTGATGTCCTCCTGCTGTCCGCCACTGTCCCCGCTGTCCCACTCTGTCACCCCGATGTCCCCCGATGTTCCCGCTGCTGTCCCCCGCTGTCCCCCATGTCCCCCGATGTCCCCCGCTGTCCCCACTGCTGTCCCCGCTGTCCCCACTGCTGTCCCTGCTGTCCCCACTGCTGTCCCCGCTGTCCCCGCTGTCCCCACTGCTGTCCCCGCTGTCCCCACTGCTGTCCCCCGCTGTCCCCCGCTGTCCCGCGATGTCCCCACTGCTGTCCCCGCTGTCCCGCGATGTCCCCACTGCTGTCCCCGCTGTCCCCGCTGTCCCCACTGCTGTCCCCGCTGTCCCCACTGCTGTCCCCGCTGTCCCCCGCTGTCCCCCATGTCCCCCGCTGTCCCCCGCTGTCCCCACTGCTGTCCCCGCTGTCCCCGCTGTCCCCACTGCTGTCCCCGCTGTCCCCACTGCTGTCCCCGCTGTCCCCCGCTGTCCCGCGATGTCCCCCATGTCCCCCGCTGTCCCCGCTGTCCCCACTGCTGTCCCCGCTGTCCCCACTGCTGTCCCCGCTGTCCCCCGCTGTCCCGCGATGTCCCCACTGCTGTCCCCGCTGTCCCCACTGCTGTCCCCGCTGTCCCCGCTGTCCCCACTGCTGTCCCCGCTGTCCCCACTGCTGTCCCCGCTGTCCCCCGCTGTCCCGCGATGTCCCCCATGTCCCCCGCTGTCCCCCGCTGTCCCCACTGCTGTCCCCGCTGTCCCCCCAGGACCGCTCCGCTCAGGCCACCGTGCTCGCGTGGCTCCGGTACCGCCAGTCCTGCGAGCTGCACCTGCTGCTGGCCCCGCCCTCCCCAGGTGAGCCGCGACACCTTGGGGACACCGGGGGACACTCCGGGACCCCCCTGACCCCCCCCACGACCCCCCCAGGGCCCGTCTGCAACCGCAGCTTCGACCTGTACGCGTGCTGGGGGGACGCTGTCCCCAACAGCACCGCCACTGTCCCCTGCCCCTGGTACCTGCCCTGGTACCACCGAGGTAACGCGGGACCCCCGGGAGGGGACAGCGGGGACAGCGGGGACAACGGGGGACAGCAGTGGGGACAGCGGGGGACAGCAGTGGGGACAGCGGGGACAGCAGTGGGGACAGCCGGGGACAGCGGGGGACAGCGGGGGACAACCGGGGGACAGCGCGGGACAGCGGGGGACAGCGGGGGACAACCGAGGGACAGCGGGGGACAGCGGGGGACAACCGGGGGACAGCGGGGGACAGCCGGGGGACAGCGGGGGACAGCGGGGGACAACCGGGGGACAGCGGGGGACAGCGCGGGGACAGCGGGAGACAACCGGGGGACAGCGGGAGACAGCGGGGGACAGCGGGGACAGCCAGGGGACAGCGGGTGACAACCGGGGGACAGCGGGGGACAGCGGGGGGACAGCGGGTGACAACCGGGGGACAGCGGGGACAACCGGGGACAGCCGGGGACAGCGGGTGACAGCGGTGCCACAGTGCAGGGCGGGGTGGTGGCGCGGCGCTGCGGCCCCGACGGGCGCTGGGTGACAGATGACACCGGGAGGACCTGGCAGGACAATTCCCAGTGCGAGGACCTGGCGCAGGTGCAGCCGCTGCAGGTGGGGACAGCGCGGGGACAGGGAGGGGACAGGGAGGGGACAGGTCGGGGATGGGGGGACATTGAGGGGACAGGGAGGGGACAGGTCGGGGATGGGGGGACATTGAGGGGACAGGGAGGGGACAGTGAGGGGATGGGGGGACAGGGAGGGGACAGTGAGGGGACAGGGAGGGGACAGAGCGGGGACGTGTCGGGGATGGGGGGGGACAGCTCGGGGATGGGGGGGACAGCTCGGGGACAAGGAGGGGGGGGCGCAGGGGAGTGACGCCGTAGGGGACAGCGGGGGGGACGCAGTGGGGTGACACCGCGGGGTGCCACCATGCTGGGAGATGCCACGTGCCTGTCGCTGTGTCGTGCTCCGTGTCACACTGTGCCCCGCGTGGTGCTGCGCCCCGTGTCGTGCTGTGCCCCGTGTGACACCGTGTGACACCGTGTGACACCGTGTGACACGCCGCCGTGCCTCGTGCCACGCTGCGCTGCCACTCGTGTCACGTCCTGTGTCGCGCTGTGCCGTGCCCCGTGTCCCCTGTGCCGTGTCCTGTCCCCTGCCGTGTCCTGTGTGCTGTGTCCCTTGCTGTCCCCATGCTGTGCCATGGCCCCCGTGTCCCCATGTCCCCCATGTCCCCCTGTCCCGTGTCCCCTGTCCCGTATCCCCATGTCCCCCATGCCCCCGTGTCCCCGTGTCCCCATGTCCCCTGTCCCGTGTCCCCATGTCCCCCATGTCCCCCTGTCCCGTGTCCCCTGTCCCGTATCCCCATGTCCCCCATGCCCCCGTGTCCCCATGTCCCCTGTCCCGTGTCCCCCGTGTCCCCCATGTCCCCCTGTCCCATGTCCCCTGTCCCGTGTCCCCCTGTCCCGTGTCCCCATGTCCCCCGTGTCCCCCATGTCCCCCTGTCCCGTGTCCCCATGTCCCCCATGTCCCCATGTCCCCCTGTCCCATGTCCCCTGTCCCGTGTCCCCATGTCCCGTGTCCCCATGTCCCCCGTGTCCCCCATGTCCCCCTGTCCCGTGTCCCCATGTCCCCATGTCCCGTGTCCCCATGTCCCCCGTGTCCCCCCTGTCCCGTGTCCCCATGTCCCCCATGTCCCCCTGTCCCGTGTCCCCGTGTCCCCATGTCCCCTGTCCCATGTCCCCCGTGTCCCCCGTGTCCCCTGTCCCGTGTCCCCATGTCCCCCGTGTCCCCCGTGTCCCCCTGTCCCCCTGTCCCGTGTCCCCATGTCCCCGTGTCCCCATGTCCCGTGTCCCCGTGTCCCCCCTGTCCCCTGTCCCCTGTCCCGTGTCCCCGCAGCGCCAGGCGTGGCTGCTGGAGCAGTTCCGTCTCCTCTACACCGTGGGATATTCCCTGTCCCTTGTCGCGCTGGTGGTGGCGCTGCTGCTGCTGCTGCTGCTCAGGTACGGACACACCTGGGGGTCTGTGTCACCCCTGGGGGGCTGTGTCACCTCTGGGGGGCTGTGTCACACCTGGGGCACTGTCACCCCCTGGGGCACTGTCACCCCCTGGGGTTCTGTGTCACCTCTGGGGGGCTGTGTCACCCCTGGGGGACTGTGTCACACCTAGGGGGCTGTGTCACACCTGGAGCTGTGTCACCCCTGGGGGACTGTGTCACACCTGGAGCTGTGTCACACCTGTGGAGCACTGTCACCCCTGGGTCACCGTCACCCCTGTGGGGCTGTGTCACCCCGGGGCACTGTCACCTCTGGGGGGCTGTGTCACCCCTGTGGGGCTGTGTCACACCTGGAGCTGTGTCACACCTGGGGCACTGTCACCCCCTGGGGTTCTGTGTCACCCCTGGGGGACTGTGTCACACCTGGAGCTGTGTCACCCCTGGGGGACTGTGTCACACCTGGAGCTGTGTCACAGCTGTGGAGCACTGTCACCCCTGGGTCACTGTCACCCCTGTGGGGCTGTGTCACCCCGGGGCACTGTCACCTCTGGGGGGCTGTGTCACCCCTGTGGGGCTGTGTCACCTCTGGGGCACTGTCACCCCTCGGGCTTTGTCACCTTTGGGGGGCTGTGTCACCTCTGGGCGGGTGTGTCACCCCTGGGGCACTGTCACCTCTGGGGCACTGTCACCCCTGTGGGGCTGTGTCACCCCTGGGGGGCTGTGTCACCTCTGGGGCACTGTCACCCCTGTGGGGCTGTGTCACCTCTGGGGGCTGTGTCACCCCTGGAGCTGTGTCACCCCTGGGGCACTGTCACCTTTGGGGCACTGTGTCACCTCTGGGGGGCTGTGTCACCCCTGGAGCTGTGTCACACGTGGGGCTGTGTCACCCAGGGGCACTGTCACCTCTGGGTCTGTCACACCCCTGTGTGCTGCTGCCTCCCGTGGCGGTGTCACCCGGGGGCTGTCCCCGTGTCACCCGTGGCGGTGTCCCCGTGTCACCCAGGGGCTGTCCCCGTGTCACCCAGGGGCTGTCCCCGTGTCACCCGCAGCTGTCCCCGTGTCCCCAGGGTGTCCCTGTCCCCGCAGGCGCCTGCGCTGCACGCGGAACCTGATCCACGCCAACCTCTTCGTGTCCTTCGCGCTCCGGGCCGGCGCCATCCTCACGCGGGACGCGCTGCTGCCACACGGCCACCGCCACGGCCACCCCCTGCAGCTGCTGGGCATGCAGGTGGGCCTGGGGACACCCTGGGGACACCCTGGGACACCCTGGGACAGCCTGGGACACCCTGGGACAGCCTGGGGACACCCTGGGACAGCCTGGGGCACCCTGGGACAGCCTGGGGACAGCCTGGGACAGCCTGGGGACACCCTGGGACACCCTGGGACAGCCTGGGGACACCCTGGGACAGCCTGGGGACACCCTGGGGACACCCTGGGGACACCCGTGGGGACACCCTGGGACAGCCTGGGACACCCTGGGACAGCCTGGGACAGCCTGGGACACCCTGGGACAGCCTGAGGACACCCTGGGACACCCTGGGGACACCCGTGGGGACACCCTGGGGACACCTTGGGACAGCCTGGGAACAGCCTGGGGACACCGCGGGGACACCCTGGGGACACCCTGGGGACACCCTGGGGACAGCCCTGGGGACAGCCCTGGGGACACCCGCGCGACCGGGGACAACCCACGGGGACACTCACGGGGGAGGGTGACACGCGCGGGGACACCCCTGGGAGGGAGGGGACACTCACGGGGGAGGGTGGCACCCACGGGGACACACCCGGGAGGGAGGGGACACTCACGGGGGAGGGTGGGGGGATCACACGGGGACACCCACGGGAGCGGGTGGCACCCACGGGGACACTCACGGGAGGGAGGGGACACTGACGGGGGAGGCTGGGGGGATCACACGGGGACACCCACGGGAGCGGGGACACTCACGGGAGCGGTTGGCACTCACGGGAGGGAGGGGACACTCACGGGGGAGGGTGACACGCGCGGGGACACCCCCGGGAGGGAGGGGACACTGACGGGGGAGGCTGGGGGGATCACGCGGGGACACCCACGGGAGCGGGTGACACGCGCGGGGGTGGCTGTCACCCGCCGCTGGCGCGGGGCGGGGAGGGGACAGCGGTGTCGCCGCAGGCGGGCCCCGCGTGTCGCGTGGCGCAGAGCCTGGCGCAGTACTGCGTGGGCGCCAATTACGCGTGGGCCATGGCCGAGGGGCTCTTCCTGCTGCGCCTCCTGCTCGCCACCTCGGGCCGCCGCTGCCTGCCCGCCTTCCTGCTCCTCGGCTGGGGTGCGACACCTCCCTGCCACCTGCACCTGTGGCACCTGGCACCTGGCACCTGTGGCACTGCGGCACCTGTGGCACCTGGCACCTGTGGCACCTGGCACCTGTGGCACTGCGGCACCTGTGGCACCTGGCACCTGTGTCGCTGTGTCACTGTGTCACCTGTGTCACCTGTGTCACCTGTGTCACTGTGTCACCTGTGTCGCTGTGTCACCTGTGTCACCTGTGTCACTGTGTCACCTGTGTCGCTGTGTCACTGTGTCACCTGTGTCGCTGTGTCACCTGTGTCGCTGTGTCACTGTGTCACTTGTGTCGCTGTGTCACCTGTGTCACTGTGTCACTGTGGCACCTGTGTCGCTGTGTCACTGTGTCACCTGTGTCACCTGTGTCACCTGTGTCACCTGTATCACTTGTGTCGCTGTGTCACTGTGTCACTGTGTCACCTGTGTCACCTGTGTCGCTGTGTCACCTGTGTCACTGTGTCACTGTGTCACCTGTGTCGCTGTGTCACCTGTGTCCCTGTGTCACTGTGTCACTGTGTCACTGTGTCACCTGTGTCGCTGTGTCACCTGTGTCACTGTGTCACTGTGTCACCTGTGCTGCTGTGTCATCTGTGTCACCTGCAGCACCTGTGGCACCTGTGTGTCCCCCCCCGTGCCACCTCCCGTGCCCCATGTCACCTGTGTCACTGTGTCACCTGTGTCACTGTGGCACCTGTGGCACCTGTGTGTCCCCCCCTGTGCCACCTCCCGTGCCCCGTGTCACCTGTGTCACCTGTGTCACCTGTGTCACCTGTGTCACTGTGGCACCTGTGGCACCTGTGTGTCCCCCCCCGTGCCACCTCCCGTGCCCCATGTCACCTGTGTCACTGTGTCACCTGTATCACCTGTGTCACTGTGGCACCTGTGGCACCTGTGTGTCCCCCCCGTGCCATCTCCTGTGCCCCGTGTCACCTGTGTCACTGTGTCACCTGTGTCACTGTGGCACCTGTGGCACCTGTGTGTCCCCCCCCGTGCCACCTCCCGTGCCCCATGTCACCTGTGTCACCTGTGTCACCTGTGTCACTGTGGCACCTGTGGCACCTGTGTGTCCCCCCCCGTGCCACCTCCCGTGCCCCGTGTCACCTGTGTCACCTGTGTCACCTGTGTCACCTGTATCACCTGTGTCACTGTGGCACCTGTGGCACCTGTGTGTCCCCCCCGTGCCATCTCCTGTGCCGCTGTGTCACCTGTGTCACCTGTGTCACCTGTGTCACCTGTGTCACCAGTGTCATCTTTGTGTCCCCCCCATGTCCCCCTCCGTGCCACCTCCCGTGCCCCCGTGCCCCCGTGTCAGCTGTGTCACCTGTGTCACCTTTGTGTCCCCCCGTGCCACCTCCCGTGCCCCCGTGCCACCTGTGTCGCTGTGCCACTGTCGCCCGTGTCACCTGCTGTGCCTTTGTGTCCCCCCGTGTCCCTCCCATGTCCCCCTCCGTGCCACCTCCTGTGCCCCCGTGCCCCCGTGCCACCTGTGGCACCTGTGGCACCTTTGTGTCCCCCCGTGTCCCCCCCATGTCCCCCTCCGTGCCACGTCTTGTGTCACCTGTGTCACCTGTGTGTCCCCCCGTGTCCCCCCCGTGCCACCTCCTGTGCCTTTGTGTCCCCCCATGTCCCCCTCCGTGCCACCTCCCGTGCCCCCGTGCCCCCGTGTCCCCTGTGTCCCCTGTGTGTCCCCCGTGTCCCCCCGCTGTCCCTAACCGGCCGTGTCCCCCACCCCAGGTGTCCCCGTGCTCTTCGTTGTCCCCTGGGTCCTCCTGAGGTACCTGTACGAGAACGAGGGGTGAGGCCACCTGTCCCCCGCCCTGTCCCCGCGCTGTCCCCTCGGAGGGGACAGCGGTGACACTTTGGGGAGGGGGCTGAGCGCGCCCCCGGCCCCCCGCAGGTGCTGGGAACGCAACGAGAAGGTGGCGGTGTGGTGGCTGATCCGCTGTCCCATCCTGGTGGCCGTCTCGGTGGGTGACATCACACCGGGGGGTGGCGCGGGAGGTGTCCGGCTGTCGCGGGAGGTGCCACCGCAGGTGTCGCCTCTGCTGTCCCCTCCCCGCCAGGTGAACTTCGTGGTGTTCGTGCGCATCGTGCGGATCCTGGTGGCCAAAGTGCGCGCGCACCAGGTGTCCCGCGGGGACACGCGGCTCAGGTGGGGACCTCGGGGGGGGACACGGCCACCGCACCTGGGCAGGGTGGGGACACCAGCTCGCCATCGCTGGCCGTGTCCCCGGGGGTGTCCCCGTGTCCCCGGGCGTGTCCCCGCCGTGTCCCCGGGGGTGTCCCAGCGGTGTCCCAGCGGTGTCCTCGCGTGTCCCCGTGTCCGGGAATGTCCCCATGTCCGGGGGTGTCCCCGGGCGTGTCCCCGGGGGTGTCCCAGCGGTGTCCCCGCGGTGTCCCCAGGCGTGTCCCCATGTCCCAGCGGTGTCCCCAGGGGTGTCCCCGTGTCCGGGGGTGTCCCAGCGGTGTCCCCGCGTGTCCCAGCGGTGTCCCCCCGTGTCCCTCCGTGTCCCCGCGTGTCCCTCCGTGTCCCCGCGTGTCCCCGCGATGTCCCCCCGTGTCCCTCCGTGTCCCCGCGTGTCCCAGCGGTGTCCCCCCGTGTCCCCGCGTGTCCCCGCGTGTCCCAGCGGTGTCCCCGCGTGTCCCCGCGTGTCCCAGCGGTGTCCCCCCGTGTCCCCGCGTGTCCCCGCGTGTCCCAGCGGTGTCCCCGCGTGTCCCAGCGGTGTCCCAGCGGTGTCCCAGCGGTGTCCCAGCGTGTCCCCCCGTGTCCCCGCGTGTCCCCAGGCTGGCGCGCTCCACGCTGACGCTGATCCCGCTGCTGGGAGTGCACGAGGTGATTTTCGCCCTGGCCGGGGAGGGCGAAGGCGGCGGCGGCCTGAGGCTGGCGCGGCTCTGCCTTCACCTGCTGCTCACCTCGCTGCAGGTGAGCGCGACACGGCGACAACGCGGCGACAACGCGGCGACAGCGGGGAGGGTGAAACGGGGCTTTCGTGGGGTTAATTGGGGGTAATTTGGGAGGTCCCGGGAGTCCCCCCACGTGTCCCCCCGTGTCCCCCCGCCCAGGGTCTGGTGGTCAGCGTCCTGTACTGCTTCACCAACAAGGAGGTGCGTCACCGGCCGGGCGTGTCGCGACACGGTGCCGCGCGCCGCAGCGTCATGTCGCGACATGCCGCCCGCAGGTGCAGGCTGAGGTCCGCCGGGGGTGGCAGCGGTGCCGTCTGGGGGTCCCCGGCCCCGCCAGGGCCCCCCCGAGGGGTCACTCCCGGCGGGGGCAGCGCCCGGTGGCCGAGAGCGGCTGCTGAGGGGGCGGGGGGCACCTGTGGGTGCTGGGAGGGGGGGGTCTGCGAGAGTTTGGGGTGCGGGAGGGGTTCTGGGTCAGTTTAGGGCGGAATCCCGGGGATTTGGGTGTTCTGGGGGGGAGGGGGGGCTCAATGCCTTGGGGTTCTGGGTCAGTTTAGGGCGGAATCCCGGGGATTTGGGTGTTTGGGGGGGAGGGGCTCAATGCCTTGGGGTTCTGGGTCAGTTTAGGGCGGAATCCCGGGGATTTGGGTGTTTGGGGGGGAGGGGCTCAATGCCTTGGGGTCCTGTGGGGGACATGAGGGGTCCCCGGGTTTCTACCCTAAATATAAAACAACCACGTGACACCCAGGGGTGCTGTGAGGTCATTGTGGGGGCGGGAACTACGACTCCCAGCGTGCCCCGCGGGACGGCGCCGAACGTCACGGGGAGACTACGACTCCCGTGATGTCCCGCGCGGCGCAGGCGCAGAGCGCGGCGGGCACGAGCGCAGGCGCGGCGGGGCACCCCGGAAGCGGCCGGAGAGGCGGAGCGGCCGCGCCCGGCACTGCCCGGTGAGCGGGGGAGGGGCGGCGGCACCGGGTGGGGCCCGGCTAGCGCGGGAGGGGGAGGGACGTGGGGCATCGCGGGGCGCCCCGGCGAGCGGCCGGGCCTGCGGGTCGGTGGCTGAGAGCGGCCATGGGGCCTAACGGAGGGGACGGCGGGGGCTCTGGGGGGGGATCTCGGTGCGACACGGAGCACCGGCGCGGGGGGACGGGGCCGCTCAGCCGACACGCGGGGCGCGCCGGGTTGGCCCGGCCGTGTCTCCGCGCCCCCAGCGCGGCGGGGCCGGGCCGGTTAACACGTTCCCCTCACCGGACACCGGCGCCGTGTCCCCCCCGGACCCCCCCATACCCACGCGGGACCGGGACCGCGGCGCGGGCCGGGCGGGGCCGCCGGGCCACGCCCCCCCGGGGCCACGCCCCCCGCCCCGGCCGTGCCCCCGCCGCTCCGCGCGCCGCCGTCCATATATGGGCATGGCCCGAACGCCGCACGCTGATTGGCCGCCGGCCGGGCGCGCGCGCGGGGGATGAGGCGTTAAACGGGCGGGGCTGGGCGGGGCGTGAGGGGGGCGTGGCTTGAGGGAGGGGCGGGGCGTAGCGGGCTGGGGGCGGGGCTTGTGGCGCGCGTGGGAAGGGGGCGCCGCCCCGCGATGTCCCCGAGGGTCCCCCGGGGGTCCCCCGAGGGTCCCCCCGCCGTCACCGGCCGTCTCTCCACAGGCCCGGGCGGCCCCGGCGGCGCGGCCGTGCCATGCGGCGCTGATGGAGCCCAACGCCTTCCCGCAGCTGCAGCTGTGGTGCCCGCGGCCCTTCGGCACCTTCTCGCAGAACAAGCCATGTGCCCCCGCCGGAGCCGCCCCCGCAGCCCCCCGCAAGCCCCTGGGCTGCCGCCCCTCCGAGAACACCCCTCCGGAGCCCCCCGAGCCCGGCCCGGCGCCGGCGGCGGCCGCCGAGGACGGCCGGGTGTTGCTGGACACGTGGTACGTCATCAAACCGGGCAACACCAAGGAGAAGGTGGCTTTCTTCGTGGCCCACCAGTGCGGCACCGGCGGCGCCGGCGGCACCGGCGGCCGCGCCAGCACCATGAAGGTCAAGGGCAACTGGGGCAGTGATAGCTCCAAAGCCAAGCGGCGCCGGCGCTGCCACGACCCCAAAGCCGTGCCCGGCCCGCCCTGGGCCGCCAGCTCCGGTGATGCCCCCAAGGACCCTCCTAAGGACACCCCCAAGGACACCCCCGGCGACGCCGTCGGGGACGGCGCCAGCGACGCCCCGGACCTGTTGTCGGTGGCGGAGATGGTGGCGCTGGTGGAGCGGCGAGCGGCGCTGGCCCTGCAGAGCCTGCCCCGGCCCTGCGACGCTCCGGCCCCGCTGGTGCTGCTGGAGGCGCCCGGTGGCCCCGAGTGCCGGCGCGTGGCCGCGGCCGTGGCCCAGTTCGAGTCGCAGCAGCAGCACCGGGAGCGCGGCGGCGCCCGGCCCAACGGGCTGTGCCGCGGCGGCCCCGCGGCCGAGTGCGCCCCGGGAGCGGCCACGGCGGCGGGGCCCGGCGAGGTGAGGATCGCCTTCCGCATCTCCAGCGGGCGGGAGCCCCGGGCGGCCGCCGCGGCCACCAGCGCCGTCCCCGAGCGGCCCCGCGCGCTGGGCGCCAAGGACCAGATCACCTGTGACCTGTACCGGCTGGTCAGCCCGGCGCGCGCCGGCGTGGAGCTGCTGCTGGCCGCCAAAGGGGACAAGGACGGCGTCGACGAGGCGGCCGCGGCGGCGGAGCCGAGCTCCGGCGTCGTCGAGGGTCCGGCGTCGCCGCGGGACTGCGCGTCCGGCTTCCACGTGGACGTGGTGGTGACGGGCGTGGTGGACCAGTGCGTGTTCTTCGGCAAGGACAGCGCCAAGCAGGTGACGGAGGAGACGGTGCGGCTGCCGGACGAGCCGCCGCCACCGGGGCAGCTCTTCCTGCTGCCCGGCCGGCCCGAGGAACCGGCGGCGGCATCGGCGTCGCCGGGCCGGGAGGCGAGCGGCGACCCGGCGCTGTGCCGGCTGTACCGGCACGTGTCCCACGACTTCCTGGAGATCCGGTTCAAGATCCAGCGGCTGCTGGAGCCGCGGCAGTACATGCTGCTGCTGCCCGAGCACGTCATGGTGAAGATCTTCAGCTACCTGCCCACGCAGGCGCTGGCCGCCCTCAAGTGCTCGTGCCACTACTTCAAATCCATCATCGAGACTTTCGGCGTGCAGGCCACGGATTCCCGCTGGAACCGCGACCCGCTGTACCGCGACGACCCCTGCAAGCAGTGCAAGAAGCGCTACGAGCGCGGGGACGTGTCCCTGTGCCGCTGGCACCCCAAGCCCTACCACCACGACCTGCCCTACGGCCGCTCCTACTGGATGTGCTGCCGGCGGCCGGACCGGGACGCGCCCGGCTGCCGGACCGGGCTGCACGACAACAACTGGGTGCACCCGGCCGGCCGCAGGGAGGACGGCAGGTGAAGGACGGACGGACGGACGGACGGACGGACGGATCGGGGGGGATGCTCCCGGGGACGCGCGGGGACGGGAAGGGCGGCGGAAGGATGGAGAAAAAAAAAGGAATGGAACGGTGGAATGTGGAAGCGTGAAGGGGAGAGGAGGGGACAGGGTGGAGGTGTCCGGGTGTGGCCGCAGGGGTGGGGATGTCCCCAGCTGGGGTGGTGGCCTTGTGGAGGGTGATATTGCCCTGCAGGGTGATGTCCCCGTGAAGGATAGTGGGGACAGCTGATGGCAATGTCCCCAGCCGGGCTGGTGTCCCCATCAGGGTGACATTGCCCTGCAGGGTGGTGTCCCCAGAGAGGACAGTGGCACCATCACAATGTCCCCAGCCGGGCTGGTGTCCCCATCAGGGTGACAGTGCCCTGCAGGGTGATGTCCCCATGAAGGACAGTGGCACCATCACAATGTCCCCAGCCGGGCTGGTGTCCCCATCAGGGTGACATTGCCCTGCAGGGTGGTGTCCCCGTGAAGGACAGTGGGGACAGCTGATGGCAATGTCCCCAGCCGGGCTGGTGTCCCCATCAGGGTGACATTCCCCTGCAGGGTGGTGTCCCTGTGAAGGACAGTGGCACCATCACAATGTCCCCAGCTGGGATGGTGTCCCCATCAGGGTGACATTGCCCTGCAGGGTGGTGTCCCCATGAAGGACAGTGGCACCATCACAATGTCCCCAGCTGGGCTGGTGTCCCCATCAGGGTGACATTGCCCTGCAGGGTGGTGTCCCCGTGAAGGACAGTGGCACCATCACAATGTCCCCAGCCGGGCTGGTGTCCCCATCAGGGTGTCAGTGCCCTGCAGGGTGATGTCCCCAGAGAGGACAGTGGCACCATCACAATGTCCCCAGCCGGGCTGGTGTCCCCATCAGGGTGACATTGCCCTGCAGGGTGATGTCCCTGTGAAGGACAGTGGCACCATCACAATGTCCCCAGCTGGGCTGGTGTCCCCATCAGGGTGACATTGCCCTGCAGGGTGGTGTCCCTGTGAAGGACAGTGGCACCATCACAATGTCCCCAGCCGGGCTGGTGTTCCCAAGCACAGTGACACTGCCCCGCAGGGTGATGTCCCCAGAGAGGACAGTGGCACCATCACAATGTCCCCAGCCGGGCTGGTGTTCCCAAGCAGGGTGACACTGCCCTGCAGGGTGATGTCCCCAGAGAGGACAGTGGCACCATCACAATGTCCCCAGCCGGGCTGGTGTTCCCAAGCAGGGTGACACTGCCCCGCAGGGTGATGTCCCCAGAGAGGACAGTGGCACCATCACAATGTCCCCAGCCGGGCTGGTGTCCCCAAGCAGGGTGACACTGCCCCGCAGGGTGATGTCCCCAGAGAGGACAGTGGCACCATCACAATGTCCCCAGCCGGGCGGGCAGCCCCTCCAAGGACGATGTCCCTGCGAGGGTGACGTCCCCACGTGGGGACAGCCCAGCGGTGCAGATCCCAAGGAAGGGGGTGGCTGGGGTGGCTCAGGGTGGTGACAGCCCTGCCCGGGTGACAGCTCCAGAGAAGGGCTGGTGGCACCGGGGAGGGTGGTGGCTGCAGGGCAGGTGACCTGCACGAGCCCCACGGCCTGTCCCAGGGCATGTCCCCAAACGAGGTCACCTGTCCTGGCGGCGGTGACATCACGTGCTGAGGGTGACACCCATGGGGGTGCCAGTCCCAAGGAGGATGGCCGTGGTCACCCCGTGTGTCCCCCTGTGTCCCATTCCTTTACCCGCTGTGTCCCCCCGTGTCCGTCTGTCCCCGTGTCCCTCTGCCCCCCCGTGTCCCCTCGTGTCCCCCCGTGTCCCCTCGTGTCCCCCCGTGTCCCTGTGTCCCGCCGTGTCCCTCTGTCCCCCCGTGTCCCTCTGTCCCCCTGTGTCCTCCCGTGTCCCCCCGTGTCCCTGTGTCCCCCCGTGTCCCCTCGTGTCCCCCCGTGTCCCTGTGTCCCGCCGTGTCCCTCTGTCCCCCCGTGTCCCTCTGTCCCCCTGTGTCCTCCCGTGTCCCCCCGTGTCCCTCTGTCCCCCCGTGTCCCTCTGTCCCCCCGTGTCCCTGTGTCCCCCCATGTCCCTGTGTCCCCCCATGTCCCTGTTTCCCCCCATGTCCCTCTGTCCCCGTGTCCCTCTGTCCCCCCGTGTCCCCGTATCCCCCCGTGTCCCTGTGTCCCCCCGTGTCCCTCTGTCCCCCCCGTGTCCCCCCGTGCCCCCCGTGTCCGTCTGTCCCGGTGTTCGCGCGCCCATCCCGTGTTACCCATGTGGGCGTGGCCTCCCTCTCAAGCCCCGCCCACAGCCCAATGGCCGGAGCCGCCGTCATCCCTCGCGGCCACGCCCCATTCAGACCGCGCCCGCACACAGCGATTGGTCCGCGCTGGCCCCGCCCCCCTGGAGGCCCCGCCCCCGCCATGCGCCAGGTCCCGGCCGGGTCGCGCCGCCCGCGGGCCGCGGGTTCGAGCCCCGGTCCGGTCCCGGGGCCGCTCCCGGTGCCGGTACCGGGCCGGTTCCGGGGGCTCCTCCCGCGGCCGCCGCGCCCGGCCCGGCCGCTGCTGGCGCTGCTGGCGCTGCTGGCGGCCGCCGCCGTGCTGTTCCTTGCCTGGCCCGGCGGGGAACGCGGAGCAGCCGGCCCGGTGAGCGGGGAGCGCGGTCGGGATTAACGGGGGCAGGGAGGGAATTGGGGGGGGGCGCGGGGGTTAACGGGAGACCCCCCCCCCGACCTTTCGGGACCGATCGAGCTCGGTGGGGACCCTCGGGAGCCCCGGATCGCTCGGGATCCGTTCTGGGGCGGGATCAAAGGATGCCGGCGTGTCCCGGAGCCCCCCGAACCCTCCTGGACCCCCCCAGAACCTTTCTGGGACCCTCCAGGACCCTCCAGGACCCCCAAAACCGCTCCGGAACTCCCCCCCACTCCCCAGCGCCCCCTCCCCAGACTCCTCCAGGACCCTCAAAACCCCTCCAGGACCCTCAAAACCTCTCCGGGATCCCCAAAACCTCTCCGGGAACCCCCCCAGGCCCCAGCGCCCCCTCCCCAGACCCCCCAGGACCCCCAGACCTCCCCAAATCTCTCGGGGACCCTTCAGACGGTGCCCCCCGCCCCCCCAGGACGCCCCCGGCCCCCCTTCGGACGAAGCCCTGCGGACCCTCCTGTCCCACCTGGACCCCTCCCGGCTCTGGGGGTCCCTCCTGAGACCCCTCCTGCACGAGAGGGTCCCGGGGGGACCCGGCAGCCGCGCGGCCCGGGAGGTGAGACCCCCCCCCGAACCCCCAAAATCCCTTAAACCCCCCCCAGAACCCCCCAAATCCCTCAAAACCTCCCCAAATCCCTCAAAACCCCCCAGAACCCCCCCAAATCCCTCAAAACCCCCCAGAACCCCCCAAGTCCCTCAAAACCCCCCAGAACCCCCCCAAATCCCTCAAAACCCCCCAGAACCCCCCCAAATCCCTCAAAACCTCCCCAAATCCCTCAAAACCCCCTAGAACCCCCCAAATCCCTTAACCCCCCCCCAGAACCCCCCCAAATCCCTCAAAACCTCCCCAAATCCCCCAAAAACCCCCCAGAACCCCCCAAGTCCCTCAAAACCCCCCAAATTCTCCCGATCCCCTCCTAAGTGTCCCCAGTCCCCTCCCAAGTGTCTCCAGAACCTCCGGGTGCCACCCTGGCACTGTCCCCAATGTCCCCCCCGGTGTCCCCAGTCCCCTCCCAAGTGTCCCCAGACCCCCCGGGTGCCCCCCTGGCGCTGTCCCCAATGTCCCCCCGTGTCCCCTGGCAGCACATCGTGTCCCACCTGCGCTCGCTGGGGGCCGGGTGGCACCTGGAGCTGGACACCTTCACCGCGGCCACCCCCCGCGGCCAGGTGACGTTCAGCAGCGTGGTGGCCACGGCGGCGCCGGTGGCCGCGCGGCGCCTGGCGCTGGCCTGTCACTACGACACCAAGGTGCTGGCCTCGGGGACATTCGTGGGTGCCACCGACGCCGCCGTGCCCTGCGCGCTCCTGCTGGAGCTGGCCACGGCGCTGGACACGCACCTGCGGCGGAGGGAGACACAGGTGAGTGTGGAGGGGTACAGCCGGACAGGTGTGTGTGTGACAGGTGTGTGTGACAGGTGTGTGTGACAGGTGTGTGACAGGTGTGTGTGACAGGTGTGTGACAGGTATGTGACAGGTGTCCTGCTGGAGCTGGCCACGGCGCTGGACACGCACCTGCGGCGGAGGGAGACACAGGTGAGCGTGGAGGGGTACAGCCGGACAGGTGTGTGTGACAGGTGTGTGTGACAGGTGTGTGACAGGTGTGTGACAGGTGACAGGTGTGTGACAGGTGTGTGACAGGTGTGTGTCAGGTGTGTGACAGGTGTGTGTGACAGGTGTGTGACAGGTGTGTGTCAGGGGTGTGACAGGTGTGTGTCAGGTGTCCTGCTGGAGCTGGCCACGGCGCTGGACACGCACCTGCGGCGGAGGGAGACACAGGTGAGCGTGGAGGGGTACAGCCGGACAGGTGTGTGTGTGACAGGTGTGTGTGACAGGTGTGTGACAGGTGACAGGTGTGTGACAGGTGTGTGTGACAGGTGACAGGTGTGTGACAGGTGTGTGACAGGTGTGTGTGTGACAGGTGTGTGACAGGTGTGTGTGACAGGTGTGTGACAGGTGTGTGACAGGTGTGTGTGACAGGTGTGTGTGACAGGGGTGTGACAGGTGTGTGTGTGACAGGTGTGTGTGACAGGTGTGTGTGACAGGTGTGTGACAGGTGTGTGACAGGTGTGTGTGCAGGTGTGTGACAGGTGTGTGTGACAGGTGTGTGACAGGTGTGTGTGACAGGTGTGTGTGACAGGTGTGTGTGACAGGTGTGTGTGACAGGTGTGTGACAGGTGTGTGACAGGTGTGTGTGACAGGTGTGTGTGACAGGTGTGTGTGACAGGTGTGTGTGACAGGTGTGTGACAGGTGTGTGTCAGGTGTGTGACAGGTGTGTGACAGGTGTGTGTGACAGGTGTGTGACAGGTGTGTGTGTCAGGTGTGTGTGACAGGTGTGTGACAGGTGTGTGTCAGGTGTGTGACAGGTGTGTGTCAGGTGTGTGACAGGTGTGTGACAGGTGTGTGTGACAGGTGTGTGACAGGTGTGTGACAGGTGTGTGTCAGGTGTGTGACAGGTGTGTGTCAGGTGTCCTGCTGGAGCTGGCCACGGCGCTGGACACGCACCTGCGGCGGAGGGAGACACAGGTGAGCATGGAGGGGTACAGCCGGACAGGTGTGAGTGTCAGGTGTGTGTGACAGGTGTGTGTGACAGGTGTGTGTGACAGGTGTGTGTCAGGTGTGTGACAGGTGTGTGTCAGTGTCCCCCAGGTGTGTGACAGGGGTGTGACAGGTGTGTGACAGGTGTGTGACAGGGGTGTGACAGGTGTGTGTGACAGGTGTGTGTCAGGTGTGTGACAGGTGTGTGTGACAGGTGTGTGACAGGTGTGTGACAGGTGTGTGTGACAGGTGTGTGTGACAGGTGTGTGACAGGTGTGTGTGACAGGTGTGTGTGACAGGTGTGTGACAGGTGTGTGACAGGTGTGTGACAGGTGTGTGACAGGTGTGTGTGTGACAGGTGTGTGACGGGTGTGACAGGGGTGTGACAGGTGTGTGTCAGGTGTGTGTCAGGTGTGTGACAGGTGTGTGTGACAGGTGTGTGTCAGGTGTGTGACAGGTGTGTGTGACAGGTGTGTGTGACAGGTGTGTGACAGGTGTGTGTGACAGGTGTGTGTGACAGGTGTGTGACAGGTGTGTGACAGGTGTGTGTGACAGGTGTGTGTGACAGGTGTGTGACAGGTGTGTGTGACAGGTGTGTGTCAGGTGTGTGACAGGTGTGTGTGACAGGTGTGTGTCAGGTGTGTGACAGGTGTGTGTGACAGGTGTGTGTCAGGTGTGTGACAGGTGTGTGTGACAGGGGTGTGTGACAGGTGTGTGACAGGTGTGTGACAGGTGTGTGTGACAGGTGTGTGTCAGGTGTGTGTGA
Source organism: Cyanistes caeruleus (assembly GCF_971803275.1). Classification (NCBI taxonomy): domain Eukaryota; kingdom Metazoa; phylum Chordata; class Aves; order Passeriformes; family Paridae; genus Cyanistes; species Cyanistes caeruleus. The sequence goes on from NC_141739.1 coordinate 1,502,980, forward strand.
CAGGTGTGTGACAGGTGTGTGTGACAGGTGTGTGACAGGTGTGTGACAGGTGTGTGACAGGTGTGTGTCAGGTGTCCTGCTGGAGCTGGCCACGGCGCTGGACACGCACCTGCGGCGGAGGGAGACACAGGTGAGCACGGCGGGGTACAGCCGGACAGGGGTGTGTGACAGGTGTGTGTGTGACAGGTGTGTGACAGGTGTGTGACAGGTGTGTGACAGGGGTGTGTGACAGGTGTGTGACAGGTGTGTGTGACAGGTGTGTGTGACAGGTGTGTGACAGGGGTGTGTCAGGTGTGTGTGACAGGTGTGTGTGACAGGTGTGTGTGACAGGTGTGTGACAGTGTCCCCCAGGTGTGTGACAGGTGTGTGACAGGGGTGTGTCAGGGGTGTGACAGGTGTGTGTCAGGTGTCCTGCTGGAGCTGGCCACGGCGCTGGACACGCACCTGCGGCGGAGGGAGACACAGGTGAGCGTGGAGGGGTACAGCCGGACAGGGGTGTGTGACAGGTGTGTGTGACAGGTGTGTGACAGGTGTGTGTGACAGGTGTGTGACAGGTGACAGGTGTGTGACAGGTGTGTGTGACAGGTGTGTGACAGGTGTGTGTGACAGGTGTGTGACAGGTGTGTGTGACAGGTGACAGGTGTGTGACAGGTGTGTGTGACAGGTGTGTGTGACAGGTGACAGGTGTGTGACAGGTGTGTGTGACAGGTGTGTGCCAGGTGTGTCAGGTGACAGGTGTGTGACAGGTGTGTGACAGGTGTGTCCCCTCAGGACCCGGCTGTGACGCTGCAGTTGTGTGTGTGACAGGTGACAGGTGTGTGTCAGGTGTGTGTCAGGTGTGTGACAGGTGTGTGACAGGTGTGTGACAGGTGTGTGACAGGTGTGTGACAGGTGTGTCCCCTCAGGACCCGGCTGTGACGCTGCAGTTGTGTGTGTGACAGGTGACAGGTGTGTCACAGGTGTCCCCCAGATGAGTGACAGGTGTGTGACAGGTGTGTGACAGGTGTGTCCCCTCAGGACCCGGCTGTGACGCTGCAGTTGCTGTTCCTGGACGGGGAGGAGGCGTTTGGGGAATGGAGCGACACCGATTCTCTCTACGGGGCGCGACACCTGGCGGCCAGCATGGCGGCACGGCGTCACCCGGCGGGGTCACAGCTCACCGCCATGGTCAGTGTCACCGGTGTCACCCGGCGGGGTCACAGCTCACCGCCATGGTCAGTGTCACCGGTGTCACCCGGCGGGGTCACAGCTCACCGCCATGGTCAGTGTCACCAGTGTCACCCGGCGGGGTCACAGCTCACCGCCATGGTCAGTGTCACCGGTGTCACCCGGCGGGGTCACAGCTCACCGCCATGGTCAGTGTCACCGGTGTCACCCGGCGGGGTCACAGCTCACCGCCATGGTCAGTGTCACCAGTGTCACCCGGCGGGGTCACAGCTCACCGCCATGGTCAGTGTCACACACCGGTGTCACCCGGCGGGGTCACAGCTCACCGCCATGGTCAGTGTCACCAGTGTCACCCGGCGGGGTCACAGCTCACCGCCATGGTCAGTGTCACACACCGGTGTCACCCGGCGGGGTCACAGCTCACCGCCATGGTCAGTGTCACCAGTGTCACCCGGCGGGGTCACAGCTCACCGCCATGGTCAGTGTCACCGGTGTCACCCGGCGGGGTCACAGCTCACCGCCATGGTCAGTGTCACCGGTGTCACCCGGCGGGGTCACAGGTCACCACCATGGTCAGTGTCACCAGTGTCACCCGGCGGGGTCACAGCTCACCGCCATGGTCAGTGTCACCAGTGTCACCCGGCGGGGTCACAGCTCACCGCCATGGTCAGTGTCACCGGTGTCACCCGGCGGGGTCACAGGTCACCACCATGGTCAGTGACACTGGGGACACCGCCATGGTCAGTATCACACATTGGGGACACCCCACGGGGTCAGTGACACTGCAATGGTGACACCCCATGGGGTGAGAGGTCACTGCCATGGTCAGTGTCACACACCGGGGACACCGCCATGGTCAGTGTCACACACCGGGGACACTGGGGACACCCGGCGGGGTCACAGGTCACCACCATGCTCAGTGTCACACACCGGGGACACCCCGTGGGGTCAGAGGTCACCACCATGGTCAGTGACACTGGGTGGACACTGTCCCTGTGTTCCTGTCCCCATGGCTGTGTCCCCATGTGTCCCCATGTGTCCCCAAGTGTCCCCACGATGTCCCCGTGTGTCCCCATGTGTCCCCAAGTGTCCCCACGATGTCCCCATGTGTCCCCATGTGTCCCCGAGTGTCCCCATGATGTCCCCGTGTGTCCCCAGAGCCTGCTGGTGCTGCTGGACCTGCTGGGTGGCCCCACGGTGTCCCCATGGCAGTGTCCCCACGATGTCCCCATGTGTCCCCAAGTGTCCCCACGATGTCCCTGTGTGTCCCCAGAGCCTGCTGGTGCTGCTGGACCTGCTGGGTGGCCCCACGGTGTCCCCATGGCAGTGTCCCCACGATGTCCCTGTGTGTCCCCATGATGTCCCCAAGTGTCCCCACGATGTCCCCGTGTGTCCCCAGAGCCTGCTGGTGCTGCTGGACCTGCTGGGTGGCCCCAGCCCCGCCATCCACAGCCACTTCTCCCGGACCCACCACTGGTTCCTGCGCCTCGTCACCATCGGTGCGGCACCGCGATGGGGACAGCGATGGGGACCGGGGTGGGGACAGGGATGGGGACAGGGATGGGGACAGCAGGGACAGGGATGGGGACAGCGATGGGGACCGGGGTGGGGACAGCGATGGGGACAGGGATGGGGACAGCAGGGACAGGGATGGGGACAGCGATGGGGACCGGGGTGGGGACAGCGATGGGGACAGGGATGGGGACAGCAGGGACAGGGATGGGGACAGCGATGGGGACCGGGGTGGGGACAGGGATGGGGACAGCGGGGACAGGGATGGGGACAGGGATGGGGACAGCAGGGACAGGGATGGGGATAGGGATGGGGACAATGGGGACAGGGATGGGGACAGGGATGGGGACAGGGATGGGGACAGCATTGGGGACAGGGATGGGGACAGGCGGGACAGGGCTGGGGACAGGGATGGGGACAATGGGGACAGGGATGGGGACAGGGATGGGGACAATGGGGACAGCGATGGGGACAGGGATGGGGACAGGGATGGGGACAGCATTGGGGACAGGCGGGACAGGGATGGGGACAGGGATGGGGACAGGGATGGGGACAATGGGGACAGCGATGGGGACAGGGATGGGGACAGGGATGGGGACAGCAGGGACAGGGATGGGGATAGGGATGGGGACAATGGGGACAGGGATGGGGACAGGGATGGGGACAGGGGGGACAGGGATGGGGACAGCATTGGGGACAGGGATGGAGACAGGCGGGACAGGGCTGGGGACAGGGATGGGGACAATGGGGACAGGGATGGGGACAGGGATGGGGACAATGGGGACAGGGATGGGGACAGGCGGGACAGGGATGGGGACAGCGATGGGGACAGGGATGGGGACAGGGATGGGGACAGTGAGGACAGGGCTGGTGACACAATTCAGGGGCAGGAACAGGGAGATGGGACAAGGACAGGGGCACCGTGGGGACAGTGAGGGGACGGGGACAGTGAGGACACCTCGGGACCAAGGGATGGCGTCGGGAGGTGGGACGGGGTGGCAGCATGTCCTGTGTCCCCGTGTTCCCTATGGTGTCCCCGATGATGTCACTATGTCCCCAATGTCCCCAGTGATGTCCCCAATGTCCCCGTGTCCCGGCAGAGCAGCGTCTGGCTCTCCTGCAATCCATGTCCCCAATGATGTCCCCAATGATGTCCCCAATGTCCCCTCAGAGCAGCGCCTGCGCCGCCTGGCTCTCCTGCACTCCATGTCCCCAATGATGTCCCCAGTGTCCCCAATGTCCCCAGTGTCCCCTCAGAGCAGCGCCTGCGCCGCCTGGCTCTCCTGCACTCCGTGTCCCCAGTGTCCCCAGTGTCCCCAATGTCCCCAATGTCCCCAATGTCCCCTCAGAGCAGCGCCTGCGCCGCCTGGCTCTCCTGCACTCCGTGTCCCCAGTGTCCCCAGTGTCCCCAATGTCCCCAGTGTCCCCAATGTCCCCTCAGAGCAGCGCCTGCGCCGCCTGGCTCTCCTGCACTCCATGTCCCCAATGTCCCCAGTGTCCCCAATGTCCCCAATGTCCCCTCAGAGCAGCGCCTGCGCCGCCTGGCTCTCCTGCACTCCATGTCCCCAATGTCCCCAGTGTCCCCAGTGTCCCCAATGATGTCCCCAATGTCCCCTCAGAGCAGCGCCTGCGCCGCCTGGCTCTCCTGCACTCCGTGTCCCCAGTGTCCCCAGTGTCCCCAGTGTCCCCAATGATGTCCCCAATGTCCCCTCAGAGCAGCGCCTGCGCCGCCTGGCTCTCCTGCACTCCATGTCCCCAGTGTCCCCAATGTCCCCAATGTCCCCTCAGAGCAGCGCCTGCGCCGCCTGGCTCTCCTGCACTCCATGTCCCCAATGTCCCCAGTGTCCCCAGTGTCCCCAATGTCCCCAATGTCCCCTCAGAGCAGCGCCTGCGCCGCCTGGCTCTCCTGCACTCCGTGTCCCCAGTGTCCCCAGTGTCCCCAATGTCCCCAGTGTCCCCAATGTCCCCTCAGAGCAGCGCCTGCGCCGCCTGGCTCTCCTGCACTCCATGTCCCCAATGTCCCCAGTGTCCCCAATGTCCCCAATGTCCCCTCAGAGCAGCGCCTGCGCCGCCTGGCTCTCCTGCACTCCATGTCCCCAATGTCCCCAGTGTCCCCAGTGTCCCCAATGATGTCCCCAATGTCCCCTCAGAGCAGCGCCTGCGCCGCCTGGCTCTCCTGCACTCCGTGTCCCCAGTGTCCCCAATGTCCCCAGTGTCCCCAATGTCCCCAGTGTCCCCTCAGAGCAGCGCCTGCGCCGCCTGGCTCTCCTGCACTCCATGTCCCCAGTGTCCCCAATGTCCCCAATGTCCCCTCAGAGCAGCGCCTGCGCCGCCTGGCTCTCCTGCACTCCATGTCCCCAATGTCCCCAGTGTCCCCAGTGTCCCCAATGTCCCCAATGTCCCCTCAGAGCAGCGCCTGCGCCGCCTGGCTCTCCTGCACTCCGTGTCCCCAGTGTCCCCAGTGTCCCCAATGTCCCCAGTGTCCCCAATGTCCCCTCAGAGCAGCGCCTGCGCCGCCTGGCTCTCCTGCACTCCATGTCCCCAATGTCCCCAGTGTCCCCAATGTCCCCAATGTCCCCTCAGAGCAGCGCCTGCGCCGCCTGGCTCTCCTGCACTCCATGTCCCCAATGTCCCCAGTGTCCCCAGTGTCCCCAATGATGTCCCCAATGTCCCCTCAGAGCAGCGCCTGCGCCGCCTGGCTCTCCTGCACTCCATGTCCCCAATGTCCCCAGTGTCCCCAGTGTCCCCAATGTCCCCAATGTCCCCTCAGAGCAGCGCCTGCGCCGCCTGGCTCTCCTGCACTCCATGTCCCCAATGTCCCCAGTGTCCCCAATGTCCCCAATGTCCCCTCAGAGCAGCGCCTGCGCCGCCTGGCTCTCCTGCACTCCATGTCCCCAATGTCCCCAGTGTCCCCAATGTCCCCAATGTCCCCTCAGAGCAGCGCCTGCGCCGCCTGGCTCTCCTGCACTCCATGTCCCCAATGTCCCCAGTGTCCCCAATGTCCCCAATGTCCCCTCAGAGCAGCGCCTGCGCCGCCTGGCTCTCCTGCACTCCATGTCCCCAATGTCCCCAGTGTCCCCAGTGTCCCCAATGATGTCCCCAATGTCCCCTCAGAGCAGCGCCTGCGCCGCCTGGCTCTCCTGCACTCCATGTCCCCAATGTCCCCAGTGTCCCCAGTGTCCCCAATGTCCCCAATGTCCCCTCAGAGCAGCGCCTGCGCCGCCTGGCTCTCCTGCACTCCATGTCCCCAATGTCCCCAGTGTCCCCAATGTCCCCAATGTCCCCTCAGAGCAGCGCCTGCGCCGCCTGGCTCTCCTGCACTCCGCGGCCCCGGAGCCGCCGTTCTTCCGCCTCAGCCCCGCCCCGGGGCCCGTCGAGGACGATCACGTGCCCTTCCTGCAGCGAGGTGACTGTCACCTGTGTCACCTGTGTCACCTGTGTCACCCCCAGTGTCACCTGTGTCACCCCCAGTGTCACCCCCAGTGTCCCCAGTGTCACCAGTGTCACCCCAGTGTCACCCCCAGTGTCACCCCCAGTGTCACCCCCAGTGTCACCAGTGTCACCCCCAGTGTCCCCAATGTCCCCAGTGTCCCCCCCATGTCGCTCTGTGCCTCCCCCGCAGCTCCCTGTGAGCTCCCAGTGTCCCCTCCGTGTCCCCCCTGTGTCCCCTCTGTGTCCCCTCCTTGTCCCCTGGTGTCCTCCATGATGCCCCTGTCCCCACAGGTGTCCCCCTCCCATGTCCCTGCTGTCCCCCAATGTCCCTTGATGTCCCCGCTGTCCCCAATGTCCCCCCGTGTCCCTGCTGTCCCCGCTGTCCCCAATGTCCCCGCAGGTGTCCCGGTGCTGCACCTGATCCTGACGCCGTTCCCGCGGGTGTGGCACACCGTGTCCCTGATGTCCCCCCCAATGTCCCCGTGTCCCTCTGTGTGTCCCTGATGTCCCCCCAATGTCCCCGTGTCCCTCTGTGTGTCCCCAATGTCCCTGATGTCCCCTGATGTCCCTGATGTCCCTGATGTCCCCTGCTGTCCCCAATGTCCCCGCTGTCCCCAATGTCCCCTGATGTCCCCTGATGTCCCCTGCTGTCCCCGCTGTCCCCGCTGTCCCCGCAGGTGTCCCGGTGCTGCACCTGATCCCGACGCCGTTCCCGCGGGTGTCCCCCCACCGTGTCCCTGATGTCCCCCCAATGTCCCCGTGTCCCTCTGTGTGTCCCCAATGTCTCCGATGTCCCCTGATGTCCCCCTGCTGTCCCCAATGTCCCCGCTGTCCCCAATGTCCCCTGATGTCCCCAATGTCCCCTGATGTCCCTGATGTCCCCTGATGTCCCCCCGCTGTCCCCAATGTCCCCGCTGTCCCCAATGTCCCCTGATGTCCCCTGATGTCCCCCTGCTGTCCCCAATGTCCCCGCTGTCCCCAATGTCCCCGATGTCCCCTGATGTCCCCCTGATGTCCCCCTGATGTCCCCAATGTCCCCTGATGTCCCTGATGTCCCCTGCTGTCCCCCTGCTGTCCCCAATGTCCCCGCTGTCCCCAATGTCCCCTGATGTCCCTGATGTCCCCTGATGTCCCTGCTGTCCCCGATGTCCCCGCTGTCCCCAATGTCCCCTGATGTCCCTGATGTCCCCAATGTCCCCGCTGTCCCCAATGTCCCCGCTGTCCCCAATGTCCCCGCTGTCCCCCGCAGGTGTCCCGGTGCTGCACCTGATCCCGACGCCGTTCCCGCGGGTGTGGCACACGCCGGGGGACACCGAGGACAATCTGCACCCCCCGACCGTGCAGGACCTGGCCAAGGTCCTGGTGGTCTTCGTGGCCGAGTTCCTGCAGCTCTGACCCCCCCCGGCCCGGGGACACCCCAAAAACCCCAAATAAACCCCAAAAACACCAAAATTCCCATTTATTGCCCAAATCTGGGGGCTCCGGGGGGGTCACACCTGGAGGGGACAAAAATCGGGGGTCTCAGGGGGGGATTTGGGGGTCCCTGGGGGGATTTGGGGGTCTCAGGTGGGGATTTGGGGGTCCCAGGGGGGGATTTGGGGGTGCTGGGGGGATTTGGGGGTCCCGGGAGGGGATTTGGGGGTCTGAGAGGGGGATTTGGGGAGCCCAGGGCAGGATTTGGGGGTTTTGGGTGGGGATTTGGGGGTCTCAGGGGGGGATTTGGGGGTTTTGGGTGGGGATTTGGGGTCTCAAGGGTGATTCGGGGGTCCCGGGGGTCTCACCCGCGTGGCCGAGGCTCTGTGTGGTCGCCGCTCTGGCCCGGGGGGGCTCAGCCGAGGGGTCCCCCCCGTGTCCGCCGGGGTCCTGATGCCAAAACCCACCGTGAGACCCCCCCAAATCCCCCAGATCCCCCCAAAACCCCCCAGGATCCCCCAGATCCCCCCAAAAACCTCCCAAAAACCCACCGGGGCGCCCCAAAATCCCCTTGGAACTCACAGACCCCAAAACCCCCAAATCCCGGCTTGGAGACCCCAAAACTCCCCCAAACTTTCTCAAATCCCCCTAAAACTCCCCCCCCAATTCCTGCCCCGGTAACATCGGGGGGACCCCAGACCCAAAACACCCCAAAACCCCCTCAAACCCCCCCAAATCCTCACCTGCCGCCCCCCCATCTCCTCCTGGCCACCGCCAGCCCCACTCCGGGCCCCAGCAGCAGCAGCGGGAGCGCGCACTGAACCCCCCAGGACCCCCAAAACACCCCAAAACCCCCCGGGACACCCCCAAATCCCCCCCAAATTCCCTCAAACCCCCCCAAACCCCCCCAAACCCCCCCAAATCCTCACCTGCCGCCC